>NC_081406.1:198269228-198569228 GCF_030272615.1 Cryptomeria japonica
TTAAATAATAAATATTTAATTAATATTTAGAAAAATGGTTAAAATGATTAAATGATGATAGAATAGGAAAATAGAATAATTAATAAGATGAAGAAATATGAAATTAGAAGAATTAGATTAATAAGTTTAATTGACTTAATTAAATAATAAAAATTATTTAATCAATTAGAGGAATAATTAGTACATGATCAATGAGACATTTTTAGGTGTCTACATTTGCCCCTCTTTGAGACAAAGTCGGAATGACATTGTTTCAAAGAAAACAAAAAATTTTGCCCCAGTATGCCTTAGTATTGCTTGTATAGTGTAAATATGCCCCCTCGGAAAAGGTGGTCGAAAAATTCAAAAATTGAGACCAATGTTTTCGATACCAGTTTAAAGAGCAAGCATGTGAAATTTCATGTCATTTTGAGATCATTTGAGTAGGCTACAAGTTGTTTGAAGCTGGCGGGGACCACGGGCGTCAGGGTGTCGTAAAATCCTTTTTTTTTTTTTTTGAGATATAAATAGAGAATTCTAGGGATTCATTTGCTCATTTGTGATTTGGTAGTTCCTTGGTTTCTTTGGTATTTCTGTGCCTGTTTCTGAGTATTTTGATCATCATGGCTGGTTATAGAGCTCGATTGCACTTGTCGGACTGAGTACGTTCATTTCAGAGACCTCCTGGGACTAGCGGCATGGTATTTTTCATTGTTTTTCCCTGATTTTCACCTGTTTTTATGCCCATTTTTCAAAAATTGTCCTTGATCATTTTTTGCTTTGCGTTACGCAATCGCTTGTCGATTTTCACGCATTAGTGTTTAGTGTACCGCAAACGCTTTAAATGTTACGCATGCGTCGTAAGTGTCACACATTAGATTTATCATGCCGCATTCGTGTGTATCATTACGCATAAGTGTTTTTAATCACGCATGCGCCCATTTTGTCACACATTAGCTTTAATCATCACCCAAGAGTCTTATTTGTACCGCATAAGTCATAACTGCTACACATTCGTTGTATATGTTATTTGTTGTCATGCGTTTGAAAATATTTTATGTTTATCTAGATTCGACATCTGATATTTTGACCATTTTCTCGTTGCAGGAGAACATTGGAGTGTTATACTATTGACATAGCAGACCTAGTGGACTTGATCTTCGAGCTGACCTACTAGATGATGAGATTGAGCATATTCGTCAGCTTGGTCTTTACCATGTATTGCATTTGCTAGAGGTTACAGCCAACAGGGCCATGATTACAGCTTTGATAGAGCGGTGGCACTCAAAGATGTGTTCGTTTCATCTTCCGACTGGTGAGGCATCCATTACGTTAGAGGATGTATGGTGTATACTGCGTATTCCCATTCATGGTGAGAGAGTTATATATGACCATGATGATGGTATTGCTGGATTATGTGCACTTTTTGAGTGTGAGATTCAGGATTTGCAGATTAGTGGCCATTATGAAATCCCTTGGGCCCGATTAGACTATGATGACTTGACCATTATATTATGCGGTATTGTCGGTGGTTTACTGATACCTGATCGACAAGGTCATGGGTTTCTAGTTGGATGGGGCAAAGTGCTTCATGATATGATTGTGCATCGTCGACTGTATGCTTGGGGTCCTTGTCTACTTGCCATGTTGTACTATCAGATGCATGGTATTGTGTATCTGGGATACCGTTCTATTAGTTGTGGTGTTACTTTACTGCAGACATGGGCATGGGAGCACATTTCTATTTCTAGGCCTATTGTTCATGTAGATTTGCAGCTTGGTGAGCCTTATGCCTTTAGGTATACAACATGTATCAGACATAGGGGTTCGGGGAACACCTTGTACTGGAGACATCAGTTGGATATATTGCAACATTTCATCTGGAGACCTTACTTAGATTGCCCCGATTGGCCTGATGATGTAGTGCACTTGTCTTTTTGCCGACAACAGAGATATCTTATTGGGAGGACCTTTGAAACTCAGCAGATCGTAGAGATGTATCTTCCTGGGCGGGTTCTCAGATAGTTTCGTGAGGTACAGGTGACACCTGTGGTTACTGCATATTTTGCTCATGTATCGCGAGAGGTATCTGATTGGGGTGTGTGTATTTAGCCACATGTTGCTTATGCTGAGTTCGATTCTTTGCAGCCATTACTCTGGGGTTGGGGTAGAGGTGGAGCGGATTCGGGGACGACAGTGGAGTATGATGCATGGTTTGCTAGGCACGGGCCAGTGCCTTTGACTGATCCTGTTGTTCCGATTACAACACAATAGATTCGCCATCCTAGACAGTGGTTGAGGATAGATGCAGGGGAGAGAGCTGGAGGAGATGGTGGAGATGGGGGAGGAGGTGGTGGAGATGGGGGAGATGGTGGTAGAGGAGAGGGAGATGAGGATATAGACATTGGTGGAGACACTGAGTCTATTAGTAGTGAGGACAGCGATGATTCTTCGGAGTCATCGAGTAGCGAGGGTGGGGATGATGATGATGATATGCTAGAGTTGGAGGATGTGCCTGGTGCTGAGGATGGGAGAGGACAGGTTGATGATGAGCTAGAGACTCTTAGAGCGCGGGTCCAGAGTTTGGAGGACGAGGTCACCAGACGAGGTATCGAGCGAGATCGTCTCCAGAGGGAGAGATGAGGCAGTGCGGAGATGTCAGATTACTATGGATGCCTTCGATCAGCTTTTTAGAGCAAGTACATATGCGTGCGAGTAGGCAGATAAGTATTTCACTTCTGCATAGGAATCTATTTACTATTGGCAGGCATATGAGAGAGTCGTCCTTGAGGGTCAGAGAGAGCCTAGCTTTAGTGCATACATGGGGAGGAGATCGAGTAGATCTACTTCATGACGGACTAGCAGTGGTGGTGTTATGGGACCACCTCGACATCCCGGGGAAGGATCTAGTGGATAGGATCCACCTGCTGATAGAGGCAGTGTTGGTTGATCATGTTATCTAAGCCTTCGGGCTTATTTATTGTATTCACACACATTATCATTTTTGAGCTATATATATGGCATGCGGGTTTTTTGGAAATGACCTATGTATATTATTTTCCATGTATGCTTTATATGATGTTATGAGTTGTATGATGCATATGTACTTGAATTCTATATGATTCTAAATGCAATGGTAATACATGTACGATGTAAATGAAATCTAAATGAATGCAAATGAACTCTATAATGAAATGCAAATGAACTCTATAATGAATGCAAATGAACTCTATAATGAATGCAAATGAATCTATAATGAATGCAGATGAATCTATAATGAATGTATTTTTGTATGATAATGGTTGAATCAATTTTAACTCAGATACTCCTTGAAGAAATGTTAGTCAGATGGTAGAGAGAAAAAAATGATGTTAGAAAGAATGGTAGAAAGAATGCGACTAGACAAAAGATGAGAAACCAACAAACTATCAATAAGCAAATGAGATGAAAATGAAAATGAAATTGAATGAATCATGAACTTGTGTCACATATTTTATTGCATCAATATATATTCATCACTGAGCCTTATTATTGAACAATGAAACTTTTAGCACATCAGGGTATAAGGAACCAAGATGAAAAGATATCTCATTTGTAGAAACAAACATGTAGCAGACAAGGAGTGAACCCTCCATTCTAGGAATTGTGTTAGGGGTCGAGGTATGTGTGGCGATTTCACCTTGATGTGAAGGCTTTTATCACAGACACCCACTAGAGCAATTTCCCTAGAATTTCATCGGTTCACACCACAAACAACAAACAAAGAAAAAGATAATGCTCATCATAGCTCCTCTAGTCACATGTGGACATCCTTGAGTAGCATAGAAACAATATCTGTCTCCAAATGATAAAAAGATATAGACTGACCCGGATAAAATTCAGCAGCTATACTGACCTTGTGCCTTCGTTCTCAGTTGTTTGATATGATGGTTGATAATGTCTAATCTCAGAAAGTTGCGGACCCCATTTAAGACTGACCTATCTGATTTCGAGTGTATCCTCTTCTATTTAAGACAAGATAATTATCATGTTGATATGGATATGATACGATTGATAATATAGTTTGTTCAGTTGATTGCAAATGTTTGACTGGACTATCGTATCCTTTGTTAACTTCGTGCGAAGTGTTTGCTAGATATCTGCTAGGGTATTTATTTCTCGCAAGACATTTTATTGCAAGTTTTTTTGATTGATTGATTTTTGATTTCCAAGATCTTTTTCGATGTTTTTGGATTATGCAGGTAGATTTTTGAATGTTTTTGTTTGATTTTTCCAAGATCGTATATGGATGTTTTTGGTTGATTTTTTCAGGACATTATATGGATGTTTTTGGATTTTAAGTTTTTTAATGTTTTTGGATTTTGAGTTTTTCAATGTTTTCAAATTTTGAGTTTTTCAATGTTTTTGAATTTTTTCAGGACTTTATTTGATTTTTTTTTGGATTTTTTAGGACTTTATCTGATTTTTTTGGATTTTTTCAGTTATGCCCCCAGTGTGCAGACCTGTATGACATGATGATCTGCAGAATGCATGTGGAGACAAATAATTTTTGCCATGACCTATGTGAATGAAATATGTAGGATGAAGATACACTTCCTATTCGAACAAGGTTGACTGTCTTTGTTTTTGCCTTTGAATACACTAATTGAAAATGAAGGTGCAAAACATTTCATAGATAAGTGGTTAATCGATCTCTAATGCCCTTCAGCACATTCATCTCAACACACTTAGTGACTGGGTTTTACAAATGGAGACGCAGAAAACTTCCCCATTGGTTAATTCTTGAAACTTTGATCTTCTTTTGCCCATGTTTGTGCAGATGAGTTAATTCCCACTCTTGTGTTCACTAAAGATCCTTAGTATCCTATATGACTAGCTACATGGATTATTCTAACTTCAAAAGCATCCCGAATAGAGCCTCGCTACCAACAAGCCTTAAGAGCTCCGACGAGGTTATAGACTATAATTTCTCAAATATTGTTCCATTGCCAGAAGGCGTTCATAGCCTTGATGGAGTTACTTGTATGTTCCCATAGTCAAGCCTTTTATCGTATTTGTATACATGATATTTCAGTTATATATCATTGCTCTTTTGCCTTGAGATGGATATTTGGCATAACTCTTTTTCTCTTTTTAATGCTTTTTTTGCCTTGACTTGTAAGTAATGAAACCTACTTGGGTGTGACAATTACAGTGGCGCTGAAGTAGAATTTTAGATTTTTCACTTGTCATATGATCAACTAGGTGTCTAGAATGAATTAGAGATTTTGTTAATGTGTTTGAGATATAGCAATTGATAGATTGTGGGTTAACAAGTCTCAAATAGTGAAATCACTACCCAACCATAAGTAAAGCATCATCACAGGGTAATGTTGAGAATGAATGACTTTTAGAACCCCAAAGACTTCATGTCCGAATATCTAAGAAAGGCGATGACCCTTGTTTTCTTTAGATGCAAACAAATGATAAACTCGAACAATTGCCTTGGTTTATTTGATGCTTCTATATAAGAATGCAGAAATTTAAGAATGCAATGCATCTAAAAAGGAAACTACGTGTTATGCAGTGTTTTAAATGATATGAGGAATATATATAAAGATAGAAGAACATATAAAAAGAGAAATTGATAGGAAAAGAGATGGAGATGTGAAGATGGAGATAGAGATAGATATGGATAGAACGTGATAGAGAGAGTAAGACAAATGGAGGGAGAGATGGAGTGAATAAGTGAGATTTAGAGATAATGAGATATAAATATACATGAAGATAGATCTATAGGGATATAGAGAGAGAGGGGACAAGATAGGGAGAGAAAGGAGGTGGTAGAGACAAGTAATATATAAGTATAGGTAGGATAAGGTAAAGGAGGGAGATAAATAGAGTGAAGAGAGATTATTAGAGAGAAATATAGAAATAAGGAGTGACAATGATGGAGTGGGAGAGGGAGAGATATGAATAGAAAGATGGAGATATATGCAGAGATGCATGTAACTTGAAAAATTATTTATCTACATGGAATTATAAAATAAGTGACATAAGTAGAGAAGAAAGAGATATATAAAATATATTATATAAGTATAGATAGACAAGTGATAGATAAAGGAGGTGATAGGAAAAAAAAAGAGATTTTGTATGCAAAATTTGTGAGTATTTAAAGTTTTAAAATTGAAGGACTAACTTAAAATGATTATAATTAATTTTTGGTTTATAATATCATCAAACTACCTCATCCATTTGATAGGTATGTGAATTACCTTTCCAACGCCTATAAAAAATCAAAATTTTGATAAGAAACACAAAAGTTATGCCCAGTTTACTAAACTATATTTTTTATGTTGAGAAAATCGGATATCCGATTCGATTTGAAAAGTATGATATCACAATAGTGACATCACAATGGTGACATCACAATAGTTGCATAACAAATTGGATATCCGATTTGGTTTGGTATTACCAAACCAAATCCAAATTTTGCCCCACCCAAACAAAAAGTCAAAGCGGATTTTGGCGTGTTTGGAAAGGTTGAAAATGCATTTTTTTCTCCATTACCACTTTTTGGCCCCCCATGATCTTGCACATACCCATGAGGTTGAGGCCACTCCAAAAACTACTACAATCCCTAAAATATTAGGTGGAGCTAATGAGTCCATGAAAGAAAAATATAGCAAAGGGGCAAACATTGTGGAGAAAATGGGTTTTATAGGTGGTGGTCTAGGTCCTAGAGAAGAAGGAATTTGGTATCCACTTGAGGTACAAGTTCCATCAGATTCAAAATCAAAAGCTCATGTTAAACCAGTCATTGGACTTGATTCTTCAGATTCATCATAGAAAGTTACTACTCATTACCCTCAGGGTCCACTTGCATTTGTTTCAGGTTCAAATCCACAACCACCACCACATCATGGTATTCCCATTGGTGGTGAATCAAGTGCAATTACCACTGGTGTTGAATCTAGGGATAGTATTCCTATTAGTGTTCAGTCAAGTTCCACTATGATTGGTGGAGTTGGCATGGGTACTACTACTGATACTAGTTGTCTTGGTGTTGGACAAGGGAAACAAAAAAATATCTCTTGCAAGAGGCCACTAGTGGTAGATACTCATACTATTCAAAATCCTATATCAAGTGCCACTGACACTACAAATCAATCATTTGTAGCTTCAGATCACACACCTCGAAAGATTATAAAAACTACACATGAAAGTGTCAGTGGGAAAAGATCAGGAATGGTTGTTGGTAATCCTAGTAATGCATTAGTTAAAACCACAGGCATAAGTGGAATTGGAGCCTCTACTATTCCTATGTCACCTTTCAAACATTCAATTGCTTCAGCAAGCCCAAATTTTCAATTTCATGATTACTATGAAAAATTTGAACACACAAGAAATGCAAATAAAGAAAAAAAGAGAGCATTTCATAGGGTTGCCCTGACTGAAGTTTTAGATGAACAACCTACAAGGAACATGGTATTTCCAACATATGACCCACACAAAGATATGATGGAGTTCATGGTTGTTATGCCCCAAACTACAGATAAAAATCCACCACATAGTCAGATAGATCCCTCTAAATTTCAAGTTAGCACCCTCCAAATGGATTTTTCCAAAGTACATAATGTGGACAAAATTATTGTGTCAAAACGGACTAACGAAGTGGTCTACACTTCACTACTAAAGGTGGAGAGAGAGAAAAATAAACTAGAGAAACAAATAAAAAAGTTACAGGCAGACCTGGCAAATGAAAAAATCAAAGAGGAAAGCAACAAATAACAAGTGCAATGATTTATAGAAAAGGATAAGGAATTCAGGCTCTGCAATAGAAATTGCAGAGTAGGAAAAGATGGATGTAAAATTGAAGGACCCGAGAGAAAAACTGGCTAAAAGCAGTAAAAAAATTGATGAGGAAAGAGCCAGTTTTCAAAAATTATACCAAAGTTATGAGTCTATTGCTACCGAAATAAGAAAAACACAGGACCTATTGGATCATGAGAAGGAAAAATGAAAAACATTTGGAAGAGGAAGTAGAGGAAGAAAGAAAAAATGTGCACAAATGAAAGAAGACATGCACAATGCAAATGATAAAATTAAAACTTTGGAGGATAGATTGAAAGATAATATGAAAAATACAATGAAGTATATATAAGAAAGCATTTGGTGACAAATAATGCAAAGGAGTGACAAGTTGTGTGAATGGTTTGAATTGAATGAAAGTCTGAGATTAATTTATATGAAAATCAAAGGGCACTTTGAGAAGAGCATACATGTTTATTCAAAAGAGGATATGGCAAAAAATATTCTGCAAGTAGTCTACAATACCAGTGACAACTACTTGGCATCTAAGGGAATTAAGAGCTGCATTGATGCCACAATTAAGACATCATCTATCCTTCAAAAATGCCAGAAACTAAGGAAAACATCAGAAGTTATGGATAAATGTGGCAAAAAGATATTGAAGCCACAAGAAAAGAAAACTACTTTGATTAAACTTGGTTTGCCTAAGACCGTTGACCCATCAAATAAATTCATTGGAAAAGAAGCTTACAAAAAAAACATGGAGATAAAAAATGAAGTCTGATTTAGACTTGCTTCCTAAGAACACAAGTCCCCAAAGCTTTCTAGAATTCATCCAACCATTTACAACTTTGAATGCGGTATTGGGTGAAACAGTGATGTCAAGTCACTCTTCTAAATATGGATTGTTTTCGAAGTTGCAGTTGACTTTCCATAGATTACAAAATATTGACCTTCCATCAGACGAAGAGTGGAGCACCCTATAAAAAATAACACAAAAATCTTAAGAATCATAGTATGTATTGCACAGTTTTCTTCTTTTACTCTTAATTTCAAGGTTTTATGTTTTTTCTGTTTGGAATTTGGCGTTGTTTAAAATAACTTTGTTTTATGAATAGGAAAAAACCAGCACTCGCTATTGCTAAATTACTAATCCAGCCTATGAATCTATGATGCATAATGCAAAACTTCAGCCTGTAAATTTGTATTCTCAAATTCTCCCAAGCTTTAACATTTCTGCATTTCTCTATTTGCGATTACTAGGTTTTGGGCTATGCTATTATCTATATTTATTTTATCATGGATTGAATTAATATTTAATTTTGAACTCTGTTTTTTGAATAGGAGACATCAGACATGTAGCAGTTGTTAAATTGCTGATCCGACCTGTGATGGCCATGTAAATCTATGCTGAGTTTGTGATTTTGATGTTGAGTCTTCACATGTTGCAATTCAATCTAAAGCTGTTGTTTCTCCCTTGTTTCTATAAAAGGGAATTCAGGGTCATTTGCAAAGGGTTCTGAAACTTTGTATTGACTTTTGCATGGATAATCACACAGATTGGTGTATTACTATTGAATGAATTGTATCATATGGCTATATTTTGAAAGAATTAATAAAAATATAAGTTCTCAAACATGTCTAAATAAACATCTCTGTATCAATAAACACATTATGGTATTTTATTATGCTATTTTAAATTTGAAAATAGGAAGTTGAAATATACAATTACAAATCAATATTAAATTCTAATTGCAAAAAGTTAACAGACTCATAAAATATCATCAAGTTATCAACCACAATAATATGATTTTGTAATATGAATGCTAAGATACAATAATAAGATTAATAAATATCAATCTCTTACAGTTGCGATTCATCCTCATCAAATTCAGAGATTTCTTGATTCTTGTCTGTGGTTTCTTCACTCTGAGTCTGCATACCTTCATTGAACTACATCCCAATGCTACCAGTAGGTCCAGTACATGAGTCAATAGTCCCACTGACACTTTGGTTTGAAGTGTTACCCAAACCTCTTCTTTCACATTTGGACCTCAAGATTTGCAGTGCCCTATCGTAAGGAAAAGTGTGGACATCATACCTAGATGTATAGAGCCTCAAGCAATTTTTCAAAATTTTGTCTAGTTTGTTTCTTAGCTTTGATTTTAGGACCCCCAAAGCACTAAAAACTCTCTCATCTTTCATTGAACCCAATATCATGGTAAGACATAAATCAAAAAGCTTCAAATATTCTGGCATTGAATCATGCAATGCTGCATTCTCAGCTATATATTTCCAAAGCCTTGTTACTGATCCCTCTTCACGGGGCTCTCCATTGTGCCATATTGTTCTCTCATAGTGTATGCAAAACGAGATGATTGCTCTCAAAGATGAGTTTCATCTAATATTCCATTTATAGTTACTCCATTCAATTATCTGGATATGCAAAATTGTTTTATCAAAGTCAGTAGTTTACTTCAAAAATCAGCTGGACTATTGAGGCTCCAATATTGAGGAAACACAATAGACATGGCTTCGAGTAGGTTTTAAGGAGGGAATCTGCTTCTAATTTATGAGGAAAGATCATAGGAAATTTTCTTCACAGTAGTAGTTACAGTCTCAACAATCTTGTCGAAATCTTCCCTTGTAACTCTTGCTAGTTGCTTCTTGGAGCGCTTTCTTGGTTCCTCAGGGTTGACCATGGCATAAAAGTGCATTGGTATCTCAACTCCCCATACATTGGCACATACCTCCATGTTTGCACCGATTTGTAAAAAGTTATCAGGATTGTTCAAATTTGTGAGTGTCCGCCACTTAACAATTTTTTCATCAGATAGTGTTGGTTGATTTTGATAGAGATTGTCGAGGGTCATGCATGTCATCTTACAAAGCATAGCATATTCTACAATATACAAAGCTCTTTTTTGGGCAGCCTTCATAATATTTCTTATTTCCTCTAGCATGGGCAGAAGAGCTGCTAAAGTTAAGAGTGTCTCTAGATTACTTAACCTCTGAAGAAGGTCTGGAAATCTTGGTTGCTCTGATTTGTCACAAGTTGTGTGAAATAGTCCAATCAAGGATGAATATTCTAAAAAAACTCGATGCACTGGACCATCCAAAGAGATCCATCTGGTATCATTATCCTTGAGAAGCTTATTCCCATCTGTTATTCCATCAGCAAAGTGTTGAAATTCCATAAATTACTTGGGACTTCGACATAAGTGTGAGTAGAGCTCTCTGATTAAAATTTCAATTTTTTTTACCGAAGCATACTTGCTCACAATTCCAAAAGATAGATTCATTTTGTGAGCCATGCAGTGAATTGCAATAATGTACGGTGCAAATGAAGTTTCAATCTTTGTACAAAGACCGTTCCTGTGACCTTGCATTACTGAAGCTCCATCTGCTCCAACACACACCGATTTCTTGGCAACCATCATGTCATCCATACCTCCATATTCAATTAAACTTCTATTTACTAGTTGAAATAATTTTTCCGCTATCGCACTCTCCTTCATTTTAGCAACATATAGTAGATGAGGTTGGCGGGCATGATTCTGTATAGTATAAACATGCATGCATACCCATGAAGTATTGTCTACTGCAGTAACTTCGTCTAAAGAAAATTCAATAAAGTTTGACTCTCTTATTTTTTCCTTTACATCTTATTTTTCAACCTCAGCAAGACAACTTGCCCATTCCCATACATTGTTTACTGACCAGTGTCTATTAGGATAGTTAGGAATTTTCAAAAAGTGTAATAAACCACTAATTGATGGGAAATCTGTCATAGCGCGCCCTCTGCTCAAAATATAAAAAACAACGCTTAACAGAACAACTATTCCTAGTTGTTCTATTTGCATTGCTTTTCCAAAACTAGCTTCACTAGAACCTTTAACTTCAGCACGATTTGTCTGTATTTTCTCATGAAAATAATACTCTTCGACATTCCTCACATGCTTACATTCCTCCTTTGTTTTCCATCTTATCACTGATTTTTCAACTCCGTCTATCATTTTTTTTTCATAAAATTTACCCATATGCTTTTCTATGGTGTCAAATTTTAGTTGCAACCTAATTTTTTTGTTATGTCTCCAAGTGCAAATCTTACATCTACATTCTATTGGAGGCTCTCCTTCAATTGGATTCTCCACTGGTTCAATGAATGGATACTTTGATACCCAATTAATTTGAAAATTCCTCACTAACATATCCCTCTCCCAATCCTTTTTTGATTGTGGTTCATCCTTTTTTGATCTGTCTTTTCTTCCCCTTCCATGCATTATCATCAATGACATTATCACCCAAGTCGATTATATCATTCCGGCTAACTTGGGCATCTACCAGATAATCTTCTTCAAGATCATCCTGATCTGAGATATTAGGTTCACCACCGTCTTCAACATGCAGTGTAGGTTGCGAATTTGGTACTTGTACTTGTGATGATGTACCTTCCTGATTTTCACCACAATCTTTTCCAAATCCAAAGTACGAAGACAACGTTCTTTTTTTTGTTGGCCTCTCATGGCCTTCCCCACTTTCAGGTTTCCTACCATTCTTCCCATTCGACATCTCTAATGAAATAAAGGCTGCCAAAAAAATATCAATTTGTTGAAGAAGCAATAATAGACTATAAAGTATAATGTATGTTTCATTGACCCTATGACCTACAATCTAGATGTCTGAGGTCTGAATGTCATGGTTGGCCACTTGGCACTAATGGGTCACCACTGAATAAAAATGAACTCAACAGTGCAAACAAATATAGATAAATTTAGAATAATATTATAACACTTCAAAAATATGATCGCTCACCTTTAGGTCACTAGCAGTTGCCAATGCAGTCAACAACAATGATTTTCCTTGGTCTGAAAATTCGCTATTGATCAAAATTTAGAGCCTAGAACCCACCAGATTGTGTTGAGACAGATCTGATCTTTGCATGTATTTATATCAATCCTTATATGGCGAATTCCATGGGAATTTTCTATGGTATACAAATATTTGGAGAATCCCATGTAACTATAACACGACTTATGTAATTTTCGAGGCGATTATGGGTCGTCAAAATAATTGGCAAATACAATATAGTTGACGTAAGTTGGGGTGAATGGAGATGCGTCAGAAAAATTCTGGGAGAATTGGGTCCTCTTGGCTAAAAAATCTTCACATGCGTATAGGCGAATTATGGTCGTCTATTAAGTCAACCTCAGAGAGTGTAGGCAAAAAAATTAAATTTACTGTGTGTCCACCGTATATTGTATTGGCAAAATACTTGCATAGAAACATTTAATTACATAAAATATATGGAGATTGGGCCGAGAATTTGACAAAAATTGATAATGTTCTAGCGACATGGACACCCCCAGTCAGTACAAAATATTCGCCATTTTTCAGGTCGCCGACATGAAAATTTTTCCATTGGTGAATATTCGCCACTAAAGTAATCTCTGGGTCTAAGATGGCAACAAAGAATACATGAATGTGTTAAAATTCCTATTAATAATGAATATTATACATTTACATCATCTTTTATGATATTTATGAAAACTATATAAGCATGTTTTGAAAGAAAGGATAGAAACATATCAAAGTAATATTGTATAAGGAAAATAAGTCAGATGTTGGTTTAATTCTTGAACATATATTGTATAAGATGATGTGCATACATTTTGAATTTTATTGAATACATCGTAAAAATAATTATCTATATAAAATCAATGATCACATATATGTACTCAATCAACCATGATATTTCTTATTCTAAATTTATCTTATCTTACTCATTGAAAATATTTATATAGATTTTTGAATTTAATTGAATACATCGTAAAACTAATTATCTATATAAAATCATTTACATTTGACATTGATATCTGTTACATCATTTACCCTCAGTGATCTCTTGTCGAATGTTGCACCAGTTAGATCTTTCGCTGTGTCATTTGAGACTCTCTTGGTTTTGTCAGGTCTGTTACTGGTGGAAGGTAACCCTGTTAGTGCTTTGACAAATTCCTTAGTAATCTTGTGAATAGAGTCCAACCAAAAGAATTCATCATGAACCCTTCTTAGCACAATTATTATGATATCCTTTGGAAAATCTAGGATACTAAGAATTTCTGTAAAACCTAGGGTTTCTATTATCTTGTGTTCGGTTTTGACATTTCCAGATTCATCACAAATTATAGATTTATACATGTTTTTGATTTCATCATCGCCCAATTCCTCCAAATGACAATGTATATACATTCTAGGGTCTTCAACATAAACTACTCCTTTAGGGATTTGGGAGAATGCACCTATGTCATCATCTTTCTTAGTAGTTTCGGGAACCAATTTGAAGACGGGTCTAGGGCGCTTAACTACCTCAACAACAATAGGGTTTGCAATGAATTCAGGAGTAGATGAAGAAGCCATGGATATAAATACCTTTATCTGCCTTAAGGAATGATTGCTTGATGAATTGCTTCGCTACTTTGCTTGGAATGCCTTTTCTCGGGATTTTTGCGCTCTCAAAGATTTGAATGCTCGGTGAAATGAAAATGGAGCCAAAACACTTGTTTTATAATGTTATTTTCTTCACCTGCCACATTTAATGCTTGCTAGTTAAGTCACAACTAACTTATCTACCGGTAAAGAAGTAATCTCAACTTCTCACCATCAATCGAGGGAATAATAGCATGTTTCTCATTTAGTTGCTAAACCCTCAAAGGATTTTCCTTCAGTTAGATGAAGAGTCTCCTGCCGGTGGAGTGTTACTCTGTTCTGCTAGTGGAGGAGTAATCCCATCAACATTCTATTCTGATTTTCTAATCCATTATTTTGAGAATTCTTGCTTTACCTCTTCAACTTTTTCTTTACCTTTCAAACTAGGACCTTTGTTATTTTCCGGTGAGGATTTGCTTCTACAAAATTTAGCAATGTGTCCAATCTTGTTACAGACATAACAAGTCACATTATTTTTCTGAATAGCTTTCCCATATCCTATGTCGGTATGTGCTCTGCATTGATTAGATAAATGTCCAATTCTTCCACAAACATAACATCTTACATTCATTCTGCAATTCTTTGAATTATGACCAACTTTGTTGCATTTTGAACATTGATCGGTGGGTGTATTGGTGTTCTGATAATTTCTAGATCTACATTGATTTTCTCTATGACCATACTTGTTACAATTAAAGAATTTGCCATTAAATTTATAAGCATTTGGTTGCCTTACCGGTTTGCTATGATCATGTGTGTTTGCAGTACCAGAGCTTTCACCAGCTTCAAAGCCAAGGCCATTAGTGTCACCATTAGGTTTCTAATTCTTTAGCATGTCACCAAGTTCTTCTGAGCTTTTCTTGAATTTTTCCTTGTGCTGATTTGTAGTAGCCAGTTCTCTTTCCAAGATTTCTTTCTGTCTCATAAGTTCAGTTGAGTCATTTTGTGTATGCATCAGATCTATCTTCAACATATCATTTTCATAACTAAGTCTTGTGTTTTCATTTGCAGCATCATTCAGTCTTCTAGTTAGATCTTCTTCATTTTTCTTCCTATCTTCAATTTCTTTGCAAAATCTCATAGTCATATCCTGCATCTCATTCTGTGTTGTACTTATCTCTTGTCTTAGTTTGTTTACCAGATCATTAAGAGTTTCCTTTTCATCTCCCTCTTTCTGCATCTTCTCACAAAGTTCTCTTCTTTTATTCCTTGCTATAGTGTAATTCTCTTGAAGTGCTTGAATGATATCCTGATCAGCTTTTAGATCATCTTCAAGTTTGATATTCTTCATTTTTTCTACATCATAGTCTGAAAGAGCTATTTTCAATTGTTCTCTTAAGTTATCCATCTCTACCGGTGTCAAGATCTTCCTCAAGCTGTTAGGCTTTTGAAAATAGAGGACCAGGCTCTGATACCAATTGTTAGGATTCCCAAAGATACTGAGAGGGGGGGGGGGGTGAATCAGTATCTAACTGGTTTATTAATTTACTTGAATTAAAACATGTAAGGCATGTCAATACAGTGTACCGATAAATCAAAAGTAATGCAGTAAACAAGAAAAACAATAACCACATGAAGAGCACACCATAACACAATAGTTTAACGAGGAAACTCGGTGTGGGAAAAACTTTGGTGGGATTTGTGACCCACAATATTCACTTATTGGCCAATAAGGGAATATTACTGCTACAATAGGGGCCTGCACATGCAGGAAGGCCAAGTGCCTAGAGCTCACTGCTCAATTACAAAAGGAAGTCACATTGACTTACAAAAATGGATTATAATAATCCAATGTCTTGTATTGCTTCAAAATAACATCTGCTATGCCAGATGCAGTACTGGTTTTAGCTTTGCTTCATACATAAACCCTTAACCTATAATTCACATATTAGGTCTGCCTAATTTCACCTATATCCTTATTACAAAATGTTCTACAATGATCTCATACATATATGAGTCATATTATAACTCGCCATGTCGGCTTACAATGATTTTAAAATTAATTTATAAAATATATTATCAACAAAATTCTTGTCGGCCAAGGTGCTAGTATCCTTCCTTTCTCTGCCGGTGTAAAGTCTATCATTTCCGGTGCCGGTATATTGTCTTGCTGGTATCATATGATTGCAAGGTTGCCATCAATGAAAAAACCTTCAATCACCTACAATTTCTCATTAGAGTGTGCATTTGCCAACAGATTTTTCTTAAATTAAATATAGTATTTCATAATTTGTTAGATTTAGCAATTCTATTTCTATCACCAAAAATTAAAAGAAGGGATTATATTGAGTTGGAAAAATGTAAGTCAAGAGATTTAAAAATTAAGCCAACACAACACATGAGGAGTATGGATTGAACTAAACAACCAAAATCATGGCTTAAAAAAGCTAGGAATTCAACATAAAGTTGGGGCATGCCAAGAAAATTGAAGGGGGCTTCAAGTATTGATGGACTTGGGTTTGTTGTGATATCAAAGGCATAAGAAATGACGATTCAACTAGAAAAGCACTAGAGTGTTTAGAAATTATTATCTCCCACCTCCACATTCCAATTCTTCAACTTTCATACGAACACTGTACTTCTAAACTTTCCATTTGGATTCTTGAATCATGTAGATGTCAATTAGTGACACCTCCATGTGGTGTTAAAACATACACTTTTTGTTAAGGGTGTTTAAGCCCATAACATTCCACAATATGAACATCATGAATCGTCCACTCTTCCCTAATCTGAATAGCTTGATGATCTTCACCTATCCTTTCACTTCCCCATCAAGTTTTATTTTTCCAAATTAGTTTTCTTGCCTATCTTTTTCCTTTCCCCACAATCTGAGGATTTCCTAGAAGGATATTTCTATTTGAGTCCCAATTTCTCAATGGCCTCTGTCTTTGGCTTCAGTCACATGTTTCTACATAGTCTCTTCTTGCGTTCTCCTCTTCACCCATAGTGCCCAATCAATCTTCTAAAGCTTCTAAGTCTTTCGAGTTTTCCTCTAACTCCGAATTATGTTCCTCTCTCTAATACACCAACTCTTCATTCCTTTCCATCCCTTAAACCACTCCCATGAGATCACAACCAACATTTAGGATCGGTTCAAGTAGATTTATTTCATGCTCCTCTCTGACTAATCCTATCCTTTGCACCGCCTCACCCAAATCAACATCTTTTTTCTATTGGAGCTTAACTTTTCCTGACTTACTATTTCCAAGCTCTCCATGATTACCTCCTTACTATAAGCCTTTCCCATGGGGGATCTCTCTTGTTCTTGCAATGAACTCCCGCCTTCCCAATACTATTGCTTTCTGCTAGGAAACCTCACCATTCTCTTGAATGTGATATTGCATAAACCTCAAAAATACTAACATTTTTCCTCTGGGATACATCTATTTCCGCCTTTTGTATCTATTAACCTTCTTTAGTTACAATCTTCAATTCATTCCATCTAGTATTGTTGGGTTTTCTTTCCACACAAACCCTCACAAAAGATCCATTCTCTCTTGGGAACGATCTTTCTTCAGTGCGAAAGTAAGATCCCAGATTGTTTCCCAAATCATCTCCAATAATTTCTAGAATCTCCCTACCCCAATACTTCGTTGGAAGGTTATATAATTTGTACCTAATTTGTGTCTTCTCCATCTTATATTTTAACGGATCGAAGTTAATCTTTCAATCCTTGAGATAAAAGAATAATTCATCCATGATTAATTGGCTCTCCTCCATGATGACTCTCTTCATTTTTAAGTAGGGTAGATTATTAGAAAGTAATTATTTGTTATTGAAATGATTCTTATCTCATCTCCCAACTAATCTCTCCACCATTTCTTTATTTTTTCTCTATCACCCCTATATCGAACCTTTTTGTGAACAACACTCATTTTCTGAGATGATCCACAACCGGTTGCAGAATCTTTAGTTTGGATAACCATTTTTCTTTTTGTTCACATTCACTTTTTCTAGAATCTTCAAACCCTCAGATTGATGTTGCCATTTCTTCAGGTATAGTGGCCTACTATCCTCTATCTTTCAGACTTTCCTGGATATGGCATATTTATCCATCCTTCCCGCCTGTTGCCTAACAAATATGCATTGGCTTCGATGACCATCAGGGGCATATTTATTCCATTTTTTATAGCTCTACCTCTCATCCCATGTCCTCAAATTGCCTTTGCCTTCAAAGTGATGTGTTCCTTGCTCCTTTATCCCAGCCTTGGGACTTTAGTTGTGCTCTTTTGCAGGCGCCATTCTCGACAATGGGGTTGATAAATGTTCATATCATGTTAAGATGATTACTCTTTGATGAGTTATAGTAGGAGGATTGATAAGCTTACACCTAGATTGGAAATGAGTTCAAAATGGACCTAAATAGGATATTCTACCAAATCAATATCATTAAGGTGCTTGCTATAATTGACTTACTACAATAATTTGAGTATGACAAATTAAGCCAACAATTAATTCAAGAAAAAATAAATAAAACCTAATTTGGACATGTGATAAGATACAAATTTATAACAAATTAAGCCAACAATTAATTCAAGAAAAAATAAATAAAACCTAATTTGGACATGTGATAAGATACAAATTTATAATAAAAAGATGAGATGGTGTGTAAATTTAATATGTATAACTTTTCCTCCCATCAAACAAAACTTATTATCATTAAAAAATAGACAAAGCAAATAGATTTTTTTTATAATAATTTAGTCATACTAATTTACAAATATGTGAAACTTAGGAAAACATGCTTCAACAACATTTTTTTTTGTTCTTCTAAATATATGCAATATTAATTCTTTTCTAGTTGTAATTCTAATTCTCATTTAGACATCCTTGAATCCAATTTTGTTTCATTTAGTTTTCTTTTATCATCAAATTCTTGATGTTTATTATGTAAGATCAACAATTGTGGCATTTAATTATATTTATTCAATCCATACACACGTTTTATTATGTAACATAGCATTATAATTATAATAAGAACAAAGTTAAGGTTGGAGGTCAAAAGTGACCACTTTTTTTTTGTTCTAAAATTAGCTAAACCTAAACTTGGAAGAGTAATTTGAGATTCATGGACTCAAAATTTGGATACACCAAAAGAACAAGAATTGTAGTAATCAAAATCTAGTTTGTAAACTACTATTATTTTTTAAAAATAGATAAGATTAAGAGGACCAAATGCTTCGTGCACACAAGTATTCCTCTTTTTTTTTCTAGCAAAACAATGTTTGGTGTGTGCACCTTAATTTTTTTAGTTGCTTAGTACATAACAATCCAGACAACAATCCATAGAAGTGTGAAATGCTTACTATAGCACCTCCTATGCCAGAATACAGTTCCAGTTTAAGCTCTGTTTGTCCCGGTTAAAACCCTAAACCTTAGTACCAAAATAACCCTTACAATGAATTCCTCACATACATAGTCTCTCTGATATATTTTGCATTACATTACATTCATATATCTATTCCACATGTCTATCCTTATTCTCTCATTCTTCTTTTTTCTATTACAAAAATGTTCTAATCAATCTCCCCTATATAACCTATACAAATTTATGCCTTATGTCGGCTTACAAGGATATATACAATATCATATTACACGTCGACCATATAACATAAATGAATAAGTATTAAAACAAGTTGCTGATGACAGATCCAAGACGTGTCAGCCTCCAATACTGATGACCTTTACTATACCATGTTGGCTTGAATTGCCGGTGATCAAAGAAATCTTCTATCCTGCCGGTGCCGGTGCTAGTGTAGAGTCTTTGAAGTGCTTGCCGGTACACCATATGAAGCCAAAACCCAAAATCATGTTGCCATCAATGACAACATAATGAAACCTAACCAGTAGAGTTTCAATTTCCGATAATCTCCCCCTTTGGCATTGATGGCAACACTCATGTGAAAAATGGTCATGGTTTCAACTGCTGGTTTCATCCCGCCCTGCTCCACCTGAGCTAAATATGTAAAATTCTCCAATACTCCAAAAATCCAAAAAATCTGTAACTTCCCCTAATATATGTAACCCTTCATTATTTTTCACATGTATACTACTCCCCCTTTTGCATCAACACCCAAAAATTGTAAAAAGAATGTCAAAGAATGATAACTGTACACTGAAGATCTCCAAAAATGTCTTACCGGAGCTTGACCGATTTCAAGATTTCCGGGTAAGCTTTCTCTAATAACTCCACATAAGTATCCCAATCGGTTTTGAATGTGCCGAAGATAGATAAAAGTCCACTCAGTAAATATGCAAGTGATTCTTTCTCATTAACTTCTACCGGTGTGGGCTTACCAAGCATATCCATGCATTCCCTCTTATGAACATCAAGTGAATCCAATATTGGACTCACCAAACCTCTGAGACTTTTGGCTCTTTGAATGATCTTATCTCTTTCTTTTTAAAGAGCATAAATTTGGTTCTCCAAGGTCAAAATTTGTCCATCAATAGATATGGTCAGTGAAATTAGTCCATCAAAAGAGTTAGCAATATTAGCAATTTTGTCCTGTACAGGTCTTTTATCTTTTCATCTACTTTTGCTGTAAGAATCTCTATATTGCAACATAACCTGTATATATTAGTACCTTATTTCAAATAATTTTCAATGAAAATTAACTTCTCCTCAATCTTTTTCTTCTCTCTGTCAATGATCTGATCAAAAGCGTCTCTCTTACCCAAAGTGGATTTTTCAAGTGATAGCCGGTTAGAGATCTACTATAATGATTAAAAATATTTAGAGATATGCTTTATTATTATCTTAAGCTTGTGAGAAGGGATTTCTTCATTCTCAAACTTACATTCTGAGACCAATCTATGCAAAACAGTTATGGATTGATATATAATCCCTTTGTCTGTGGTTCCCTCCTTCATCAGTTTCTAAGCAACCATCATCATCAGCTCTATGGGACTCATCTCTGTGATGTTTTTGTTTTCTAATAGAGAAGTGTCAATTGTCAATAATGATGTGCCAACAACTGGTTCCCTACCAGATTCTCCTGTTTTCTCTGGTGATTTAACTTTTATTACCTCCTCACTTGCACCAGTGGCTTCACCACTTTGTGTAGTCTGTGCAACTGCTGGTTCCACTATAGGAACAATATCTTCAACCTATATATTAGTATCTAGAGGATAAGTTTCCTCAATTTTAGTATCATGTACAGTGTTCTTTGCATTAATCGGTGTTTCTATATGAGTCTGTACATTTGTGTTAATCGATGGTTCAATTTCCACTATCCTGATATTCTTCAAAACTGAGGGTGGAGTACCCATAATTCCTTTACCTTTCCCTTCAACCGGTGTATCTACAGTATTAGTCTTTGTCTTTGGTGAAGTGAAGAATCCTCTATGCTCTCCCAAAATTTTTATCCAACCCTTCTGTGTTTCCTTTATTATCTCATTCATTCTACCTAACATCAGACTAATTATTCTATGTTTGCTGTTAAAAACCTTCTTGTCTACAGCCTCAATTGTCTTCTCCATCTCATCTGGAGTTATAGAAACACATATAGCTAAAAGTTCTTGCATCTTAATGTGTTTATCTTCTTGCATTGCAGATAACCTTCTAGCATCTAACATGTTGTATAGCTCTGCCGGTATTTGATTTTCTATTTCAATTAATGCTTTCTTATAGATGTCTAAATATAGAAGAATTGCTTCCTCTACCTCTCTGTGTTCATCAACTTCTAATGTATCATAATAAGACTTAACATTTTTCAGCATCCCATCCTTAGTTATTTCATCTACAATTTCAGCTCAAGTCTTAGGTGGAGTAATTGCTACATTACCAGTCTCTAGTGCCAAATCAATGTCACTCTTCTTCCTCCTTTTGGTAGTACCGGATGCAATTGATGGTTTAGCCTTGGGTGCCTGCTTTTGTGCCACTAATTTGATGGTGACCTTCCTAACTGGTTGTTTCTTTGGTTCCACTTTAGGTTCTTCTGGTTTCTTCTTCACAACCCTTTTGAATGTTAATGGTGTCTCATCTTTAGGTTCATAATCTACACTCATAGGTTCGATGTGAACTACTGGATCCTTCCTCTTTCTCCCTTTCTCCGGAACAACATCAATGAGTGCCTTAATTTCCTTTGAAACTTCCTGTACAAACTTGCTTGCCTAACCTTCTTGTTTTTCCCTCTTCTTCTGATTGAAATCAGTTTCAACCTCAAAAGTCTTTAGCTGTGCTATTCCACAAGGTTTTTCTGCTTCATATATTTCTGCATCTATCAGAGATTTTTGCATATGCATCCAAAATTAATGCATCCACCTCATATCCCATTTCCTCTATCCAAATCTTTCGGGGCTTGACTGCCTCCATGAGAGTCACATCCTTCTTAACCATGTAACAAATGTCGGTAGAGTATTTCTCTATTATTTGCTCAGGTATCCTTATTATAGTCCTCATAGATTTCTGAAATGCCTTGAAGTAACCCCATACCTTATCATCTCTAAGACTTATCAATGCAACAATTGATTGCTTAAGCTGTCTTCCTACAGGGATGTCAAAAGCCCATTGCTTCCTTCTAGAACTGGGAGTATCATTCAAAAATTATAACATTAAGCATACTAAAAGATTTCCATATTGGAAGGTTCCTTTCTTCTCACCTTTAATCTTCCCTAAATTGATCAGTAACTCTTCAAGCATCTAGTCACAAAGATATAACTTGATATTTTCTCTCATCATCCTATAAGTGGCCAAAATACATGAATTGGAAACTGAATTCAGTCGGTTAGACTAAGTTACCAAGTAGCCTATGATCATCCTTCCAAATTTGATGTCGATGTCGGTGATGGTGTTCACCTTTATCGATCTCTTGTTTGATGTGGCGTTGGTGATCTTCTTTACAAAGTCATTTGATACTTTCTTATCTGGATGTTGCCATGTTGATGGCAAACCAGTAATTGCCCGGATGGCTTCCTTAGTGGTTTTATAGGGTCGGTCCAGCCATATGAATTTCCCATGTACTCTTCGTAGTAAATATATGACAATCTCATCCTTGAACTCTGAAATATCCAGAATATCAATGAACCCTAGATCTTCGATGTGTTTATATGTCGGTTTGATTTTACCAGATTCTCCCATGAGTTCATTCATATACATCCCCTTGATCTTCGAAGTTCCTAAGTCCTCTATATAACAATAAATATAGGCCCTAACATATTGCACATATATCACTCCCTTTGGGACACGAAAAAATGCTCCAGCCGAATCTTCCTTGGTAGCCACATGTGGATACCATTTGAAAATTGGCCTGGGGTAGTCTTTATTTTCTACTATAGTTAGATTTGCAATGATAATAGGAGCAGAAGATGATCTCGATTCTATGATTCAAGAAGAATACCTTTAGAACGCTATCGGTGAAAACCTTCAACAAATCCTTCTAGATGTCGGTGTGATCATTCAAGAAGAAATCTGATCTCCTCTGAATAGCTTCTGATTGCACTAAGTTGCTCTGAATCGCTCTGAAATCACTCTGAATTCTAGGTGAATAATAATGAAGTGTAATCAACCTTTTATCCATCAAGAAAACCCTAATCTTCTGTTGACATAAATGACTGCCGGTGAATGATACCAGATCTCTCTCTGAATGTATCAATGCCGGATAATCCTCTCCAATATCTGAAATATCTTCCACAATCTCCTCCAGGGGCATATGCATCATCTTCCATGAAATTTTCCTACCCCTAAGGCATCTGCCTTTGTTACCGGATGAGCTCATTGCCGGTGCAGGAGCAACCTCTTCTGCCAGATAGGTAACTGGGACATTCCCATCTGATGATTTCTCTTCAGTCTTCCTAACCCATCTCTGAGTATGATCTTGTCAGATTTCACTAACCTTCTCTTTGCCTTTATCATTTGATCCTCCATTGCCAACTTGTGGATTTCTGCTTCTGCAGAACTTAGCAATATGTCCAACTTCATTGCATGCATAGCATGTAACATTGTTCTTTTGATTTGCCTTGCTAAAACTGGTGAAATTTCTTGACCTGCACTGATTAGCCATATGTCCAAATTTTCCACAAGCATAGCATTTTACATTCATTCTGCAATCTTTTGTCTTATGACCAATTTTATTACATTTAGAACATTTATCGGGAGCATAATCAGGGTTCTGATTTTCTTTGTTTCTACATTGCCTAGCCATGTGACCAAATTTATTACAAACAAAACATCTACCATTGAATTTATAAGCATTGAATTGCCTTACCAGTGCCTTATGGTTTTGATCTTCTTTAGCAGTACCAGAACTACGTCCTTGCTCAAATCCAAGTCCACTGGAATCTCCAATCTTCCTTTGTCTCTTAAGTAACTCATCAAGTAGTGCTGAGATGATCTTGAGTTTTTCTTTGTACTCACTTGCAACAATTAAGTCGTCTCTTAATACTATCATTTGTCTCTCAAGCTCTTGCTCATTTCTCTGTGACTGTACCACATTCTTCAAATTTGTTCTTCAGGGATACATCAAGATTTTCTTCCTTTTTCTTTCTGTCCTCAATATCCTTAGACAACCTCATAGTCATAGTTTGCATTTCATTCTTCATAACCATGTTCTCCTGACTCAATTTTTGACATTGTTCCTTAAGTGCATCTTCATCATCCCGATTTTGCAAAAGTTCCTTTCTCGTAGCTTGAACAGATGAAAGTTTCTCTTGTAGGACAAGAATAAATTCTTTAGTAGAATTCAACTCATCTTGTATCTTTAAGTTCTTCAATCTTTCAACATCATAATCTTCAAGTGCCATCTCAAGTTGCTTCTCCAAAGCCATATTCAATGATTCCAATTTCAAGATCTTCTTCAAGCTCTTAAACTTCCTCTGAGGCACAAGGCTTTGATACCAATTGTTGGAAACAAATAACACTGAGAGGGGGGGGGGGGGGTGAATCAGTTTTATACCGGAATAGAAGATTTTAGCCTTAACAAAACCTTCATACACCAACCGATATACTAGTATAAACATAATTGAAAGAAGTAATGCAACCAATAAGCCAAACACATAAATGCGAACCATAACACACAAATTTATACGTGGAAAATCTCAATGAGGAAAAACCACGGTGGGATTTATGACCTACAATATCAATTCACTGGCCATATGAAGAGAAATTACAACATATGATTGGCTTGCACTTGCAGGGAGGCTTACAACCTAGAACACACTGCTCATCACAATAGGAGCCTCACTAACTACATAACAATCTAGACAAAAATCAGGAGAAGTGTGAACTGCTTAGTATAGCATCTTCTATGCCAGAATATAGTTTCGATTTAAGCTCTGTTTGTTTCGGTTAAAAACCTAAACCTCAGTACAGGAATAACTCTTACAATGAATTCCTCACATACATAGTCTCTCCGATATATTTTGCATTACATTACATTCATATATCCATTCCACATGTCTATCCTTATTCTCTCATTCTTTTTCTTTCTATTACAAAAATGTTCTAATCAATCTCCCCTATATACCCTATACAAATTTATGCCTTATGTTGGCTTACAAGGATATATACAATATCATATTACATGTCGGCCATATAACATAAATGAATAAGCATTAAAACAAGTTGCTGATGCTGGATCCAAGATGTGTCAGCCTCCAATACTGATGACCTTTACTATACCATGTCGGCTTGCATTGTCGGTGATCGAAGAAATCTTCTATCCCGTCGGTGCTGGTGCGGGTGTCGGTGTAGAGTCTGTGAAGTGCCTGTCGGTACACCATATGAAGCCGGAACCCAAAATCATGTTGCCATCAATGCCAACATAATGAAACCTAACCAATAGAGTGTCAATTGCCAACATATGTCTGGCAAACAAAATTAGGGCAAAAATAAACTACAATGTGATAAACATATGTGACCAATTGGATAAACTGTCAAAGTGATAAACTCGAACAGGTGCCCCGATAGAGATATGATTTAGTGCAATGTGATAAACATATATATTGATAACGATAATGCCATGTGGTAAACATAAGCACTACAAAGACAAAGCCAAATAAGTAGCACCATGTAATAGACATAACTACGACTAGGATAAGGGTGACTAAGCAATATCATGTGATAAACATAAGCACCACAAAGATGGGGATAGACAAGCAACACCATGTGATAAACATAAGTACCACTAAGATAGGCTAAGATAAGCAATGGCATGTGATAGACAAGCACTACTAGGGTAGGATTGGATAAGAAACACCATGTGATAAACATAAGGACTATTATGATTGAATAATGCCAGGAGCTGATATAATGAGATTGATGCGATTAGCTTGGTATGATTGTAGGACTCACTGCCTCTCTTGGAGTTGTGAGAGAGATATCCCATGACATAGAGACTGTGACCACAACTAACTGAGGATGACCATAGAACTATAGATATGACATGGGGTTGATACATATCATGTTCATGCTTGAGATTCAGGCAAACATGGGGCTGATAACTGCATTAGCTAAGTGGTGGCATTCAGAGAGCTTCATGTTCCATATGCCGATCGACAAGATTTTGGTTATGTTGGAGGATGTGCACATGATATTGTGCATTCCCATCACTAAAGATATGGTTCTTTATGAGTGATATGGGGATGAGGATTCTTTGCGGTGAGTATTCGATGACATGGACATAGAGATCTAGGCTGGTCATGTTAGTTGGGAGACTATGTATGCTAGTGGGGATGTTTCAGCAATAGTTGTGGGTAGGGTCATAAGTGGATTCTTATGCCCAGACAGGATGACCCATGGACTAGCAATTGGATGGGGATGGGCTATGGATATGTTGATGATCCAGAGTGCCAGGTTTGTGTGGGGCTTATGTGTGTTAGCCCATTTTACCACAAGCTTCACTAGTTTGTTTATCTTGGAGGATGCGGCCTCGAATGCATCCTTAGATGCGGGCTCATACTGTTAGAAGTTTATTGATATGAGCATATTGTAGTGTCTCGGCTAGTCTGCTTCAGGTTCAAAGGACATGGACAGGCTTATGTGCATTACTATTCGATGATCACTTCCTAGCCTTGGTTAGGGAAGCTAGAAAACTAGAGGAGGGTGATTGACAATATTGATACAATGAATATGGAGACCCTACCTTGATTACAAAGACTGGCCAGAGGATGCTAGAGAGCTCCCATTTTATTACAGGACCAAGTTCTTGATTGTGCAGATGCCCTATATTCTTGACAAATAGTTACTGGATAGGGTATGTAGACAGTTTGGCAGAGTTCAATAGATGTCGAGGGGTTCTGGAGAGTTCACATAGATAGTGTGAGAGCGGTTTCATTGGGGTCTAGTTTTGTCTTATGAGGCCGCACAGTGGATGAGCTTTAGGCTTTTGTCCCAATGCCTTGGGACATACATAGGGAGATTGCAGATGCAGGGATGATGTCAGACTATAAGGCATACTTTAGGGCACATCCATTTCCATGGTTGACTAGAGTAGCAGAGACACCATCAAGGCTGGATGATGAGGTTGATGATGAGGATGGGAGGCTAGGATGGAGGAGATGAAGGAGAGGAGGAGTGAGGAGGATATTACAAGGGAGAGGAAGAGGCGGAGATGGAGGACAACAAGGGAGAGAGGAAGGCCGATAGGAGGGAGACAAAGGCCGTGAGGGTAGGCTACCTAGGCCACTACAAGGGAGAGGGGGACAAACAACATAGGTTTCCCTGTAGGTACAGGGAGAGAAGACATAGATATAGGATTCCCCAGAATAGGGTGGGAGAGGGGAGGAAACAAGTGGATAGGAGGAGGGAAGGGAGCTAGGCATCCTCTTGGAGAAGGTGTAGACACAAGCTATGGATATAGAGGCCTTAGAGGGATAGATGGCCAGACTTAGACAATAACTGTCATGAGGCGTGCCCAATGAGAGAGATAGGGCCATAGAGAAATATACTATTACCGAGGTAATTTCAGACTACATAGAAATGGGGAAGGACGATGCAGGACACACAGGAAAGGGGGATGGAAGGTAGAAGATATGGATGTGAAATGAGCTTCTTGTTTTATTATCATCATTTAGCTTATTTTAGGGAATGTATTGTGACCATCCAAATATAGGTTCAACCTAGATAGTCATTGTATCATTTGCATGGATATCATACAGTCACAAACAAGGAATGCCCTGGTTCACACTAGACCCACAATGTCCTCATATCCTTGGACGAGCCATAGTATTACTAAGAGACAATCCACAAGCAACAAATAGGTGATCATGCCTCATCTTGGCCACTCTAGTCATAGACATCCTTGAGAAGCATAGGAAACATGACATCACAAAAGATCAAATCAAAAGAAAATCAAAGACTTGACACCGACATAAACTGAAATTCTCAAGTTATAAGTGTATCTTGCCACATATGTTAACATGTTTGATCTAGTCAAAATGTTGTCATCCTGATAAAGAATTAATAATGCTGAAAAACTCTGTTGTAGTCAAAGTCTGCTAAAAGATTGATTTGTTGAAAACTCACTACTGCTTGTGTCTCATCTAATACTAACTTACTCCATGAAACCAATACTTTATTACAGAGAAGAGTGAAAACTTTATTGCAGATCGACGATGCAAGTGATCTTTTATTGCGGATTGTGTGCGAAAAGAAAGAAGGAATGAAAGGATGATGCTCCTCAATACACGCGATGCCAAAAAAATCTACTTCCATTACTAGGTTTAGGATTTGCCCCCAGTTATAAATAGAACCTGATTTATTGTGGGTTAGAGAAAAAGGTGGAAAGAGTTTATTATGGATAGCGAACCAATCTTAGGCAGATCAATTGTATTGGCTGTCACTGTTTAGTTCGCCTTTGTCTTTTTGTTGTATTTTGGAAAGAGAAAATGCAGTTTACGGAAGTTAATTTAATGACGTTAATGCTTGGAAATCAAGGTGATTTGGACGAAGAGCAATATCACCACGTGAAGAGACGAGGACCTCTGCCGTGACTCCAACGAGGGAGAAGAAAAAGTAATCCAGACTTTTCAAAGAGCAAATTGGGAGGAAGCATCGTTTTTGTATGTCTAAAGAAGATGGAAGCCATCCCTTTCCAAGCTTTCAATGTTTAAATCTGAATAAGACTGCTATCTTTTCCTTGTTTCCTCTAAAAGTCCTTCATATTCATTTCCTTTTCCTCTAAAAGTCCTTCATATTCATTTCCTTTTCCTCTAAAAGTTATGATTGTCATGGAATCTCTCGACCTTAATTTTCCTACACGCTCACAATTTCCCCACTCCTTCCTTTCCTTACTCGGGTTTTCTTCATTTGTAGCGATAGATGTGAACTCTTGCAGGCAACCATGACTTCCGTGTGGAAGGGTACCACTGTCACTGTAATTAGCCCTTCTCTAGATTTTCCAGGCTAACAAAGTAAGCTTGACTTGTCAACATTTTTTCTAGTCACCCACTAAATAGAGCATGTCGCTCAATTTAAAGTAAAAAATTGTATACCCTAAAAATTTAATTTCATGTATTTTAGTGACCATTTCAATAGTATAAGGTTTTTGTAAGTATAAAATATGAAAAATTCCTTTCCCATATTCCAAATACAAATGTAATATCAATTTTTTTTCTTTTGATTTCGAGAGTAGTACTTTATGACTTTATTTCTTCACCATTTCTTATTATTTTAATTATTTTATTTTTGTATATTATAAAATATTATCTTTCATGTGCATTTTGTAGATCTTTATCTTATTGCATAGGATTATTATTAAAGGGTAGACCCACAATACGGTTATAGTTGTGGAAGCATTCTAAGAGCAACTTTAGTGAGAATTAGTTCTTGAATTAATATTGTTAATCATTAGACCAAGGTTCACATTCACTATTATCTTCTCAGAGTCTTTTTGTAGAGCTTAACTATATTTCAATTTATTTGTTTTAAAATATAAATTATAATATTATTACTTAGCTAATGATCAAAGTTTATCTAGGTGAAACACAATTATATATGACCAAATACATGTTTATTTATCTTCTTAAATTATATCTATTTATCTATGTTCGTATTAGAAACATATGTAATTTGATTCTTTTCTTTGCTTAAAGTATTAATCAATCAATTTTTGCTATGTTCTAGCATGATTTTATAGCACATAGGGCTTATTTGGACTCACACGTGAGAGAATGATTTACATGTTAAATTATTGTTTCTTAGTGCTTAGTGGCATCAATATATAGTATCAATTTGGTACCTAAATGTGAACTAGAGGTTGTGGCTATTCTTATTTAGTTTGACACTCTTTACTACTAGAGATCATAGAAGTAACAATAATAAAGCTTGAGATTCCTTGTAGAAAGGTCAATTGTTGGACATAAGATTGAAAGCTAATTTTATGTGTAGCATATTAGTAATCCAAGGTCCATAAAACATATTTTGATTGATTAAAGAATAAGAATAACTAGATTGTTGAGATCAAAGGTTAGTATTCATGACGATTTTGTAGTGATTTTAGCAACGATAGTTCCCAATGCAAGGCTTTGACTCCAACTCGTTCAACTTTTCTTATCATACCACTTTTATGATATAAATGTAATGTCATTTGTGAAAGACTTAGGTGCTAAAGAAAATGTACATAAATAGAAGAATGAGAATGAGGAGGCTCTTCCAATTTTTTTTTTTACTTAGTTAGCATTGAAAAAGTCCTTCTAGAACTAGAAATGATATGACATAAATTGCAATTGCTTGGAGCTTATTATGGAGGTATAGGGAAAGTTCTAGTTGACCTTATCTTGATCTATAACAACAATCGTTTAAATTAATAACCTAGTCATCTTCACCCATTACAATACAAAAGAAAGTTGTTCCATGATTTGTGATTTATGCTCTTAGAAATGTGAGCTCAAACACATTATGAGATGGCTAGAATAAGAGCACAAATAAGATCCATGTTGAAATAATTGATCACGTATCATAATTATTTATTTAATAGACTACTTTTTTTATTATTAATCACAGTGCAGAAGTTAATTTAATCACAGTAAAACTTGGAAATTAAGTTGATTGAATACCATTATTATTAAACAAGAGTAGTGGTACTATAAAGATAAAGGAGAATATTAGTTATTTCATTTTCCACCTTGAAAAGATGGGGACCTCCACCGTGAGATTGAAGATAGAGACGGTGGAGACTTTTCAAAAGTGGAAATTGGGAAGAAATTCCTACTTTCTATCAAAGCCACTAGCCATTGATAATATTTATGTGTTTACAGTGGATGGAAGCCGTTCCCTTCAGAGCTTTCAAAGTCTGAGTCAGAAGAAGAATGGATCCGTCTCCGAGGAAATCTCTCGCTCGTTTCCCCTGAATTCGCTTCACTTTCTTCTTCTCCCAAGTGTGTTATGATTGCCTCAGGGTCTCTTGATCTTGACCTTCCCACACGCTCACCATTTCTGCGCTTCTTACTTTTCCGGAGTCGGGCTTTCTTCATCTGATGGCCAGCAACCAGCCAGGCAAGAGAAGTGAACATAAACACCATGCTTCCTCCTCCAACACCACACATGCTAATTGCAACCCACATACTCTTCGGACCCACCACCACATAACCAGCAGCCAAAAAAGCCGAGGCAGTGCATCCAACAGCCACCCACATAATCTTGTTGATGAAGAACAAAAGCTTCATCAACACTTTCCTATGGAAGGGCACCACGGTCACCAGAATCAGAACTATAGCGAACGACGAGAATAAAGCCACGGTGTCAGTTATTACAAATACTTTGAAGGCGACGGTGTGTGCCATCACAGCAGTGCCTTCGTCATCGCCGTCGTTTTTTAAGCCGCCTGGCACGGTGAACATGGCGGCGAAGGCCACTGTAGCGATGAGCACCGCCACCACAGTCACAGTGTTCCCTGCATTTTTTATTCCTTCTGTGTGCAGCTGCCGCAGTTCTTTTGCCATGCCGTTCACTCGATCACTCGTGTCGGCCGTCTGGAAATGATGAGCACGAACGTGGTGATTAATTGAGTTGACGCTGCGTTTGAGAGCGAAGTCGTCCCGCTTGAAGCGCTCCAGAGGAAGTTCGTAGGCGCGCTTCGCATCGAAATCCTTGAGCGCAGCCCCAATTATCAGGGCTCCCGAATGAGCCGGTTCTTTCTCCAAGATATCCAGGGCCGTCAGCCCTTGTTTGTTCACTGCGTTCACATTTACAGTCGTACACGTCACAAGCCACTGGACTATCTGCGAAGCCATCAATCTATTAATAAATAATTATATGACAAAGCAATAATCTCTGTGCACGGGAGGGCTACTTAATTTGTGGGCCACTCTGCTCGCTTACCTGCTTGAGTTTTTTCCTGGTAGCAACATGTAAAACTGTATTACCCTCGTTGTCTTTTGTCCTGATAAGCTTGGACGTGTCAAGAAGGTCAACCACGTGCTTGACAACTTCGATCTGGTTCGCCTCCACTGCAGAATGCAAAAAGGTTTCACCGGCTGTGGAGAGCATGTCGGCAGAGTCAGGCCTGAAGGACAGTATTTCATGAACAACGCTGAGCTGTCCTTTCATCGCTGCGATATGGAGAGCCGATCTGCCAGAGCCATCGAGCATGTAGCAAATCTCAGGATCGGCGGTTAACAATGCTCTAGTTACTTCCAGATGGCCGTGTGGCGCAGCTAAATGTAACGGGCTGCTTGCTTGATTGTCCACTTTTCCGACCAGCCCAGGTCTCGCCTTAATCAGCTCCTTTACTATGTCTGACCACACCATAATTAAACAAATTTGTCAAATTAAAGGTCTAATGTCTTCAGTCCATAAATTAACTAAAAACATCTCTCTTTTTTTTCTTAAATGAAAATACCTTCGTGTCCTCTGGTTGATGCAGCATGAAGAGACGTCCTCTCGTCTGGTTTTTCAGAGTCGAGGGCAAGCAAGGAAGCGACTTGAATCAATTCATTAACCACATGAACGTGGCCTTCCTTGCAAGCAACAAAGAGGGCCGTTTCATAATCCTGATTAACCTTGTAAGCAATACGTTGGTCTTTGTCCAGCAACACCTTCACAACAGCCGAATGTCCTTCTCTTGCAGCTTCGTGCAGGGCAGTATCCCGCTTACTATTGACGTAGGATAAGATTTCAGGTTTGATTCTCAAAATCTCAGACACGAAATCTGCCTGTCCAGCTCTTGCAGCCACATGTAGAACAGAATTATGGCTGGAATTTGTGAGCTGTTCCAGAACGTCAGCGCTCTCGTCTATTAAATCTCGAATGGCATTTATATTTCCCAAATGGGCAGCCTCAAAAACTCTCGAATCCATCAATTCCCACAGTTTCGTCTTTCCCATCTTCTGCCAATTTATAGTTATGATTGCCTAAAATTTCACGGAGCTGAGCAACTTCGGCGATACAAGAAGAGTAGGATCCTGCGGCTACACCGTTCTTCATGTTTTCACGGCTCTCATTTTTCCCCTCATGGTTGTAATGGCCTTATTTGTTTCTGTGGTTCTAAAGCTTAGACTATACTATTCACTAGACTTTGGGAAGTATATGGTAACAACGATGAAGCTTCTTTCTGATTGCATTTGTTTCCCCGTTGCTTCTCGTCACCTTCTATAAATAAAAGTCTCTCTTCTATTTGGTTTCGTCTTCAATTTGGTTGCAAGGAAAGTAGAGCGCATACATTTTCTACATTCATTCTTTTTTTTTAAGAAGTGTTTTTTTCTCAATTCCATTTAGTTGCTTATTTTATTGTATATTATCCATTGAAAAAAAAAAGTTTATTTAGCTAGTTATTTATTTGATAAGTGTTATTATCTTTATATAAATAGATGCTTGCCAAAACCTGTAGAACAACATCAAGGAGAAGCAAAAAAAAAAACAACCTGCATGGGTTTGCGACTATTTTGGGTTTTCCCAACATCAAGAGCCATTTTCAACAATGACACCCTGTCGAAAATGTAAGATTTGATTTGTTTGATTGTTTTTGTTTGCATTTTAATTAAAATAGGGTTTTTTAATTGATTTAAGTTTTGTTTAATTATTAATTTGATGTCAGATTCTTCAAGCAATCCCCAAAAACGAAATAGACAACAAAGACCTCCTCCTGCACAAGCAACACAAGAAAACCCTGTTAACATTGCACAAGAGCAACAAGAAAACCCTCAAAATCCTGAAAATGCTGCTCCTCGATAACCACCACCACCCCAAAACCCTCCGTGTCCTCCATTAGATCATGTAGATGCCACACAAGAGGATCTCATCAATTGCCTTACACAAAATAGTGCCCAAATTTCTATATTGGTGAATAGGTTGAGGACCTGTAGGATTGAACACCACTCAACCCTTGCCAGAACACTAGAGACAATGGCTAATAGTGCAAATGAGGTATCTAGGGAGGTTACAAAATGGGGTTCATGGAGGGATAGATGTCAAACATTTTATGCAGATGTGTTGTCATATGATCAGGTGAAGAAAAAGGGCATAGGTAAAGCTGACATATGTGCTCTTTTCACTGGAATCCTGTTACCAGTAACAACCTAGAACTAAATATGACTCAGTTTCCTATACATTGGTGTGTTCATGCTAGGTTGAAAGAAGCTTTTTGGGATAGGTGGTATATGGTCTTTGACCAACCACCTTGTAATAATTGGGAGGTGCCTCTATATTTTTTGAGAAAGTTGTATTGTGAGTTTATCTTCGGCGAGAAGTCGAATTACTTTGACATCCGACAATTTCAGGGTAGAGGGAGAGGCTCTGCGCAGGATAGGCCTGGGGCCTATAGGGTGGTAGACCCACAAAATAGGAGGCGTACAACTCCTAAACCCATGGTTCATGTCATTGCTCCTATATCCTTGAAGGAGTCTATGGAATTATAGACTCTTCAGACAGCTGCATCATTGACTGATGTCATTGTTCAACATGAAACACAGCTGGTCGGAGCAGAGGATATACCAACACCTGCAACACCTCCTTCATCAGTGGCACCTCCTTCATCAGTAGCACCTCCTTCCTCAGTGACACCTCCTTCATTAGCAACACCTCATGCATCATTTGGCACAAGCCAACCTATTCAGCATATGTGCCCCACCCGCCAATGTGTATGTTCTGGTGTAGACACTGACATAGATGAGGATGATTCGAAATCTCATTCGTGTACATGTTATAGGAGTAGATGCCATGCTTCCACTATAGATGATGTGACCCTCACTGACGAACTGCTCAATATGTTGTACCCTCTCTATCAGACACAAGTGTGTTTAATTCTATTTATGACATGTTATCAATTAAGTGACTAAATCTTATAAAAAGAAATGAATTTTTATTTTTAGAACAATTTAAAGTGACATATAAATAAAATGCATTGCAGGGTGCAGTAGGTGGTGGGAGTACACAACATACTATTCAATCAACTCCACGGTCATGAGTAGTTTCGCCACAAGAGGTAAAGATTTGTAAATTTGTTAAAAATATAATAATACATTGCTTTCAAAATATATTTTGTTAATTATATGTATCATTACTTGGTATTTTGTAGGGCTTATCAGTGGTTGAGATGTCCCAACTTGATGATATCACACTTTTGGCCATTTACTTTGGCCAAGATAGCTATGTGGTACCATTTAGATTTATATATTTTTGACTTAAGTGATATATTAAATACATACTCTTTTGAACCCTTATGTTAATTTTTTTCCGTTAGTTTACCCCACCTACCTCGAGGACATCTCGTGTGAGAAAGCCATTCTCTAGCACTCCGAGGCAGAAAAAGATATCCTCTCGGACACCCAAATGACAGAAGGTAATTCACTACAATTTAAATTCAATTGTTGAAATGTATTATAATTAAACATGTATATGTAGATATTGATAAATGCACTTAATTTATTTGTTCTATATATAGAAATATATGGGGTTTACGAAATTAATGAATGCACCCGATGTCGATGAGGTTCAGCAGAGGGAAGAGGTGATATCTTCATATTCACTTTGGATTGCATTCTCGCTTGTTCAAAATAACTAAATCCTTTTATGTCTATATCATATGTTATCATTTTTCATACAGGAAATGGTAATAGCTGCATTAGATTCAACTAGGTCTCCTAAGGTTACAGGAGAACTATACGAGGCTTCGGTGTGCATTTTTTCTACATATGTTAAAAACATTTGTTTTATCTAGTTTGTCAACAACTTTGGGTTATTAACTTGTATGATTGTCTTTAAACTATTACAGGCCCCTTCCAAACTTCCTACTGTTATTCTACCATTCCATTTCAATAGAAGTCCTACACGTATATTATGGGATCCAACATGATGAAGGGAAAAGGTATGTTTGTCTTAGATCAACTCCTTTTCACTAAGTGCACAACAAAGTTAAAACCGTCTAGTTAACTCCTTTTGGATCACTTACCATGGATATAGGAAATGGTCGTAACTGATTCATCTGTGACTTTGCCTCCTACGACCACAACACATCCATCTGAGGCTTCGATATGCTTTAGTTTTTTAGTTTATTCATTTTTTTATTATGTTTTATTTGACATATATGTTATTAACATGTATTAATGTTGTTTTACCAGTTACAACCTCCTTTAGGACATCCCACAGATCCTCAGCCTCACCCAGTTGCAGAAGACAGAGATGAGGTAATCAACATTTCAACTTCAAACAATTTAGAGTTCGGTATTTAGTTATTTTGATGTTATATTAAGAAAATATATGTGATTCGACATTTGAATTGTCCTTGTACAACCACCTGCAGAGTCGCGTATTGCTTCGAAGAGGCTTGATTTTGATGATCCACCACAGTCATATATACCGATAGAGACATATAGTTATAGTTTTGGTCATTGAAGGACCAACTTTTTTATATATTCGACATTTGTATATGTATATATCGACTTTGACAGACATGGCACATGCCACATTTTTGTAACTATTATTGATTTGGCATCTATGCCATTTTTTGATATGTACACGATTATTATTCATTTTGATATATATGAAACTTGATGTTCGATCCAATTTATTCATTGATATATATATGAAACATGATATTCCTAAAACTTAGTTATTTTCTATTGAAATGTGATCAAATTTGTTCATTGTGTATTTGTCTTGAAATGTGATCCAATTTGTTTATTACTTGTAACTCATATGCGGTATACTTTTAAACTATCTATTGCTCATATTGTGTATACCCAAGTACTGACACCGGTAATGCTGATATTGTGTATTTTGATTGAGTGAATTTTCTTTGAGTCCTTCATGCATGAAGAGATTGGAGTGAATTTATCTAAGGATGAGTCATCTTAGGTAAGGTTTTTATTTAAATTTTATTCCATAACAAGTCGGCCTTAGGGCAAGAGACACACCTATTCATCCAAATCGCCTATAAAAGAAGAGTTGAAGTACTTATGGACAATCGGTGTGAACCAATGGGGTCATGTTGTCTCTGCCTAAAGAAGCCTCTCTCAGTTTCGGGCAACTCAATTCCATTTTCTTGTGGTGAGATTTTTTCTGTCGCATCAAAAACTGTAAAAAACCATCAGTGAGAGGTGGCAAAATAGTGCATCTTTTGTTCTGCTTGTCATGGGAATGAACCATCAGTGCGAGTGTATATGGGTGGCCGGGTTTACGCTATTTGTGTCCTTGTCTCACTCCCCAAGAGGTCCGATCATTACAAGGCACCTCGTAGCAACATTTTCCTTTGAGCACTCAAAGTGGAAAAAATGGTCAAAATTTGACGTCGCGTAACTCAGAGACCATGGGACTTATGAATGATCCATGTGAACCAATGGGGTCATGTTTTTTCTACCTAAAAAATCCTCTCTCGGTTTTGGTCAAATCGATTCCATTTTCTTGTGGTGAGATTTTTTCTATCGCATAAAAAACCGTCAAAAATCGTTAGTGAGAGGTGGCAAAATAGTGCATCTTTTGTTTTGCTTGTCGTGGGAACAAACTGTCAGTGCGAGAATGTCCAGGTGGCTGGGTTTATGCTAGGTGTGCCCTTATCTTTCTCCCCAAGATGTCCGATCGTTAGGAGCCACCTCGTAGCAATGTTTTCGCTTGAGCGCTCAAAGTGGAAAAAATGGTCAAAATTTGATGTCGCGTAACTCGGAGTCCATGGAAATATGGATGATCCATTTGAACCTATTGGGCCATGTTGTTGCTTCCTAAAAAATCCTCTCTCAGTTTCATCCAACTCAATTCCATTTTCTTGTGGTCAGATTTTTTTTGTTGCATAAAAAATTGTCAAAAACCGTAAGTGAGAGGTAGCAAAATAGTGCACATTTCGTTTTGCTTTTCGTGGGAATGAATCATCAGTGTCAGTGTAACCAGGTGGCTGGGTTTACGTTTTGTGTTCCCTTGTCTTGATCCCCAAGACATTTGATCGTTACGAGCCACCTCGTAGCGACATTTTCCCTTGAGCACTCAAAGTGGAAAAAATAGTCAAACTTTGACATCGCGTAACTCGGAGACCGTGGAAATTATGGATGATCTGTGTGAACCAATGGGGTCATGTTGTCACTGCCTAAAAAATCCTCTCTTGGTTTTGGGCAACTCGATTCTGTTTTCTTGTGGTGAGATTTTTTTTGTCGAATCAAAAACCGTAAAAAACCGTCAGTGAGAGGTAGAAAAATAGTGCATCTTTCGTTCTGCTTGTTGTAGGAATAAACCATTAGTGCGAGTGTGGTTGGGTGGCTGGTTTACCCTGGGTGTTCTCTTGTCTCACTCCCCAAGATGTCTGATCGTTACGAGCCACCTCATAGTGACGTTTTCCCTTTAGCACTCAAAGTGGAAAAAATGGTCAAACTTTGACGTCACGTAACTCAGAGACTGTGACACTTATGGATGATCCATTTGAACCTATGGATTTGTGTTTTCGCTACCTAAAAAAAATCCTCTCTTGGTTTTGGCCAACTCGATTCCGTTTTCTTGCGGTGAGGATTTTTCTATCGCATAAAAAACCGTCAAAAACCATAAGTGAGAGGTGGCAAAATAGTGCATCTTTCATTCTGCTTGTTGTGGGAATGAACTGTCAGCACAAGTGCATCTGGGTGGCCAGTTTTAAGCTAGATGCTCCCTTGTCTTTCTCCCCAAGAAGTCTGATTGTTATGAGCCACCTCGTAGCGACGTTTTTCCATGAGCGCTCAAAGTGGAAAAAATAGTCAAACTTTGATGTTGTGTAACTCGGAGACCATGGCACTTATGGATGATCTATTTGAACCTATGGGGTCATGTTTTCACTGCCTAAAAAGTCCTCTCTTGATTTTGGGCAAATCGATTTTGTTTTCTTGTGGTGAGATTTTTCCGTCACATAAAAAACTGTCAAAAACCATAAGTGATAGATGGTAAAATAGTGCATCTTTCATTCCACTTGTCATGGGAGTGAACTCTTAGCCCGAGCACATCCAGGTGGTTGGGTTTATGCTAGGTGTGCATTTGTCTCTCTCTCCAAGACATCCGATCGTTATGAGCCACCTCGTAGCGACTTTTCCCTTGAGCACTCAAAGTGGAAAAAATGGTCAAAATTTGACGTCGCGTAACTCGGAGATCATAGAACTTATAGATGATCCATTTAAACCTATGGGGTCATGTTGTCTCTTCCTAAAAAATTCTCTCTTGGTTTTAGGAACTTGATTCTGTTTTCGTGTGGTGAGATTTTTTCTGTCGCATCAAAAATCGTCAAAAACTGTCAGTGAGAGGTTGCATAATAGTGCATCTTTCGGTCTTCTTGTCATGGGAATGAACTGTTAGTGTGAGCACATTTGGGTGACTAGGTTTATGCTAGGTGTTCCCTTGTCTCACTCCCCAATATGTCCGATCGTTACGAGCCACCTCATAGCGACGTTTTCCCTTGAGCGCTCAAAGTGGAAAAAACGGTCAAACTTTGACATCGCACAAATCGAAGACTGTGGCACTTATGGACAATCTGTTTGAACTTATGGGGTCGTGTTGTTGCTGCCTAAAACATCCTCTCTCGGTTTTGGCCAACTCGATTCCATTTTGTTGTGGTGAGATTTTTTCTGTTGCATCAAAACCGTTAGTGAGAGGTGGCAAAATACTGCATCTTTCATTTTGCTTGTTGTGGGAACGAACCATCAACACGAGTGCATCCGAGTGGCCGGTTTTACGCTAGGTGTGCCCTTGCCTCACTCTCCTAGACATTTGATTATTACGAGCCACCTCATAGCGATGTTTTCCCTTAAGCACTCAGAGTGGAAAAAATGGTCAAACTTTGATGAAGCGTAACTCAGAGACCATGACACTTATGAACAATCCGTTTAAATATATGGGGTCATGTTGTCGCTGCCTAAAAAGGCCTCTCTCAGTTTCAGACTATTCCTAATAGCCCTTCAAATCGCATAATTCAACAATAACTCAAAACTAGGGAAAACTTTAAGAAACCCCTCCCTTGGACAAGGTGTAAAAACCTAGCGAAAGGTGTATAATTCCGAAGAAAATTTTAATTTTACTGGCGAATTTTTGCAGTTTATAGAGAAAAATAATAATCTCCATTGACAAATTAGTCATGATTGCTCAAAGTTTGTGAAAAATCCTAGCAAATTGTACTGTTTTTAAAACCCAAAAAATAATTGCATGGGCGAATGGTAATGTTTTTAAAACCAGAAAAATATTTGCATTAGCGATTTCAAGCTATTTTCAAACCATAAAAATAAAATATTGGCGATTTCAAGCTATTTTCAAACCATAAAAAAAAATATTCGAGATTTCAAGCTATTTTAAAACCATAAAAAAAAAGTATTGGCGATTTCAAGCTATTTTCAAACCATAAAAAAAATATTGGTGATTTCAAGATATTAACTTTAAGTAATTAAAACACGTGGCACATAGTCATCAACTCTTTGCACTTGCCAATTCTCGACCACAAATGTTAAGTCCTCGTCACCGCAATGACTTGGAGATAGTGGTAACTTTAACCCTAGTCGCGTACTCACCAACATAAAACTGTTTATCTCTTAACCGCTAGCACTTCACTCGCAAGCTCGCGGCTTGATCAGGTCTTCAGACATTTAACTTCGCGAGCTGGCGATAACCATTAAACCTAACCAAAAACTGTCTAGTCGCTAGCTCGTGACCTAAAAATTCTAAAATTAAACAAACATGAGAGCTAGCGACAACTGTATGAAATGAGTTTCTTGCTAAGTCTCGCGGCTATAATGTATGACATCAGACCAACTCGAGACCTCGCGACCAAAGCAATTTCACTAACAATCTCCAGCTCGGTAACATAAAATGCTAACAACCAAAAATCTAGAGACCTCGCGATGTAAACCCAAACCAACTTGTTGCTAGCTCGCGGCTTGATCATGTCTTCAGACATTTTACCTTGCGAGTTGGCGATAAACATAAAACTTAACCACAAACTATCTGGTCGCTAGCTCACAACCTAAAATTTTTAAGGCTTGGATGCTAACTCATTCCTGAGGGACTAGTTTGAAGGTTTCTCTTGAGTTGAGGTTGATTAGACAAGCGAGGATGACGGTTTCAGAGGCATAAAAGGATTTGATAGCTTCTGAGTTAGAGATGGGAGATCACGGATTTCTCTGAGAAATAAGAGCTCAAGTTGCTTGTTGTTAGGGATTTTGAAGAAGAATTTGTCCAATCAAGGAGGAATAAAATCTAACAAAATCATTCACAATAGATGAGCCTTAGCAGGATGTAGTTGATTTGATAGGAATGACTTCCAGAGTCTACAGTCATATTGAAAAACACCAAAATGATGATTTTTCACGTGAATGAGCATCACCGAATGAACTGTGAAAATGTTATAAATATAATAGAGTGGTGACTTAATTGGTAGAAGAGAAACTCAGAAAAGAAACCTTTTTCATTTTCTGAGAGTGGTTTTTTCCTCAGAAAGGAAGATGATGTTTGAGCAGGATCGTGCATGGAGTTTTTGTGTGCTCTGTGATACCGAATGAGTGTTTTTTTGTTTTCTTCTATGTGAGTTTGTTTATTGTCAGAGGGGTTGTGAAAGTGAGAAGGATTGCCAGAGGGGGTGTGAAAGCCTTTTCTTGTTAAGAAAGGCCAAGCATTGAACATCCTCTGCTTCTACTTTGCCATAGGATGGTAAGGGGTTTGAAGAAGGAGCCCGCATAGGAATGAAAGAAGGATTTGTTTGGGTGGGGAGTGGCATCCAGTCATATTTGTAATGACATGGAAGCTACAACCCCTCCCCAACATATTACATTTACCCTAAAGATCCTATTTCCACTTTCCTTGATCATGGGCATGAAGGCTCGGGGTCCTCTTTCCATTGTCTTTGTTCCTGGGCATGAAGGCTTCCTCCTCTATTTTGAAACAATCTATTGGAAAGAATGTAACATCTCACATTCCATTTGAAGGCATCAGGGTGATAATGGCATGGCTCAAGTAGTTTTGCAAGTTGTATAGTCACTGGGGTTCCTTTTCTGGTTCTAGTAGTAATTCTAGGTCTAGACCCTAGGTGAAGGGAGCAAGTTGTATACTGTATAGTCATTTACAGAGTAAATGAAAACCATTTAGTGTCAAGCTTTGTGCAGGTTCTTGAAAGAGTTATTTATAAATTTATTTTGTTTATAATTCTATTTCTTTCAAATGATTAGAATCATAAGATTTATCTTTTTTCATTTGTTGTATTGTTATGGTGTATGTAATATTTCATTTATTGCTTCCTAATCCTATTATGCCTAGGAATGCAAAATTTCTGTTAGTCTAGAATCATATTAAGGATTCACCTCATTGTAATTGGTGGTCAGATTATAGACATAGTCATAGAAGTTAGAACACCTCCATATATATTACATAAACATCCATAGCATATAAAATCATAAGAGTATTAAGAATGAAAGTATTAAACACCGCAATAGATAGGAATACAACATAATTAGTAAAACATCAAGACAACAGACTAGTGCCTTATCCTAGGGCATAGAGTCACTTACAATTCAAAGACAACCTGATAATAAACGTCAATAAGATTCATTTGCAGATAAATAGGAATGAAATTATGAATAATGCCATAATTGCCATTACATACACAACCCAGATTCATATGTAAACTGAAAAACCCTTGACCATTCAATTCATAGTAAAAACATAAATTCAACACAAAGACAATTATGTGAAGATCCCAAATTGCAAATGATATTGATATTATATTCATAATGATATCAGAAAGTAAATTCATAATGCGATTCAACTATGCACTTATCAAATTCTTGAACAATTGAGCTATTATAAATTTATAACTATACAAGAGTTTTCAAGTTCAACATCAATAAAAGTGGCTAACTGGCCATCCCTCTCAAATTAATCTTGGAATCCTTTTATAAGATGAGGATTCAACAAGCTTAGGATTACTGTGAGGAATCTTGGGTAGCAACCTCAACCTCAGATTTCTTCTTTGGCTTTAGCATGGCTTGCCACCGGTCCACCTCTTTGTTTGTTGGCCAACTAAATGACTTTACCTCTTCCAACTTTGCAATTGAATCTGTCCATCTTACATCTATAACTACCCTAGACTCAACAATAAACTTTGCATGGTCAACCTCAACCTTGAACAATGAATCAAGCATACCGTTAAGGAAATCAACATCAACCTGTTCATTTACATGCTTGATTATTTCTTCTTGCTCAGTAATCAAATCAAATTTGTTGGTCCAATTAGAAAGTGATTTCAAATCTCCATTACTACCATAAATTGAAGGCACCAATTTTACTATAACCTTCCCTAAATGTCTGCAATTTTTTATTTATAAGCACATCCTTCCCTATGAAAAATGCATAAGCTGCATTCATTACCTCCACCATGTCTTTAGTGTCACTGATCTTGGGAGGGAACTTGTCACTATACATCATTGCAGTATCTAGCTTATCCATTAATCTATTTCTTCCTGAGTAAACATTAAAAAAAGGTCCAAGAAAAGCGATAGCCTCAGAGGATGTTTTACTTGTCTCTTTCAAAGAAATGTGCAAATCATGCACTACCATCAATTTTACTTTCAATAAATTAATCTGGTGTTTCAGAATTCCTGACACAACAGAGATAGCCTTGACATTTTGTTCCTTTTCAAGCTTTTCAATTTTCCCTGTGTATTCCTCCATTTTTGTTGTCACATCAGCTAGTATTTCTTGTACTTGTTCTATAATCTATATTGGAGGGGGCTCATTTGCAATTTTTTCTTTCAACTCCACTAACTCTTCCTCCAAAGCGCCCTTCTTCATCAATGTCTCTTCATATTTTGTAGACAATGCAATTAATTGGGTATATGTTTCTATGTATCTTCTTGACAAATCCTTTGTTTTTGATAAATTCATGAAAGAAACTTGAGTAAAAAATGAGGCAATCTCTGTGTCATTTCTGTTTTGCAAGTTCCACATCATTCTGTCAGCTTTCTTTTCTACTTGGATATTTAGAAGGTGGGGCTTTTGAGTGGAAGGAGCCAAAGACCAAGCATCAAGTAGCTTTGACTTAGGATTAAATCTTGATCCTCTAATTACATCTCCAATTTCAAATTCCGTTTTAAACATTGGGTCCTCTTGCTTCCTAATCTGATCAATAATAAAAGTAGACTGGATATCCTAGTCAGGCATCATAATCATACCAATACTCTTAATCAATTGTCTTGCCTGTTCCACAGATATTTGCTCCCTGTCAGGATGATATTCCTACAGTGCCTTGATGATCTCCTGTTTGTTTTCTTCATTTGCTTCCTCTATGATCATATTTTGTCTTAATTGTTTTTGTTTCAATCTTGTCAAAAAACTTTTAAATTCATTTGCCTTAATAAAGTCATCATCTTTCATGAACTCATTTGACAACATCACACGCTCATCAAAGCCTTGAGCAAGGGCTTCATTTGTTTCTCCCTGTTCTTCATTCTACCCTGCTTTTCTGAGATGTGTCCTTATTTGATGAAAGTATTATCCTTGTTCTGTAACAATTGCTCTAGCAGGGTCTCTCCTCACAATTGTACCGACCTCATTGGTTTTTTGTTTCTTTGTAGCTGGGGTAGATTGAAGTTCATCCCTACTCTCTACATCATCAGCAGACACACTAAGTGGCCTCTTGCCATGTGAAGAATGTCCATCTTGCGGGTCTTGTTGCTGAGAAGCCACTTCTGAATCTAGAATTTGAGGCATTTGTTCCATTAGAGTTTCATATAAACTAAACATTTTGTTAATCCTCTCCAGGTACGGGCTATCAGAGCAAAAACCTAAGAAACTAGGGTCAGCAGCCTTCAATTCTGCTTCAACTCTCATCAAATTTTTCCATTTTCTTCTCCTTTCTTGTACTTCATCTTTTCTGAACAAATTTATAACCACATCTTCATCATCCAATGGTTCATTGTCCTTTATTGTGGCCCAAGGTGTCATTTTTGGCATTGCAACTTTAATAAATTGTTCCGGATCATAGAATCTAGACACAACATTAACCAACCTATATTGTTTAAGGAAATTGTTTACTTCATCAAAGGAACTCCTACCAATGGTAAAATTAGATGCAACCCAAAGCCTAGGAAGAAGAGAACCCTTCCTGTGTTTATCAAGGTATTCTTTTTCAACTAGGGTCAATTACCAAATAAACTCCATAAAAGCAATCCTAATTGGAACAAATTTTGGTAAAATATGGGGAGGCTGAGGACACCCATAGACTCTGATCACAGTAAACTTATCAAAAAAATAAAAGTCCCCCCAGTTATGTGAAATAGACCAGTTTGGAACAAATTGGTAAGGTCTCAAAACTCTCCTAACATTAATTGACAATTGTTCCCTATTTATTCCTAGCATTTCCATAATTGGCGAAACAATCCAATTTTTAAAGAAAAGGAAAGAAGAATGGGGAGAACTACTGTCCCAAACCTAGGTCCATCTTTGTATTGGCATTAAGACACTGAATTCTTCTTTGAAAAGATCCAATTCTTTATCCACAAATTCAACATTATAAAACAAGATTAAATGCATCAACAATGAATAATGCTTGAATGTAGGGCTAGGTGCACCACTTTGAATTTCATCTAGAGCATTATGAATGTGTTAAACCACATAGCCCACATAATCGTAATCTTTGTTAACATCTGGGTGTTGAATGTCCATAGCCATCATCAGTAATTCAACTGACACTGTTGAATCTCCATCAAAACCTAGAACTCTGCATAATCCATAGATTGTACAATGCATATAATGGTGGAAAGGTGTGATGTCAAATGGTGGTTCGATACTCTTTGGAATTATAATCGGCTTCCTATTCACCCTAGGTTGGTATATGGGGATTGCATGCTTCTTGATAACACCTTTGTATTTGTCATAATCCTCTGCAATCTGCTCCAGATCTATATCTGTACATGCAACACCAGTAATCTAGAAAGCTTCAACAAAGCTAGCTCTATAAATTGAAACTAGGGCAGACTGGTTCTTTCTTCAGATTACCCTAGATACTGGGCAATAGCATTAGACCAACTCTTTTATCAAATCCACATCAACATACACATCTGGCACAATTAACTTTGTCATATTTAAATCCCAAGGGTTTGACATCGGGACACCCTTAACCCTATTATTCCAGAAATGATTAAACAGAGTATCTAACCATTCATATTAACCACGGTAGGGTTTCTGCATTGGCTCCATAAATATTTCCATGCCAAATCATTTGTATTCAAAGCAACGGAAGTCCCTGGCATCAAATCTACAAATTCTTCTTTGTATTTCTTAACTATCTTTTCCTTAGTGGCACTAGCCTTGGAACCTCCAGGTCCTCCTGCTCCACTTGTCGTGGCCTTGGGCTTGGGCTTGGGCCTAGAAGCTCCAGTTCCACTCATCGCCTGGCTCATTTTAGCTGCAGGATAAAACATTAAGCAATTTTTTGAAATTTTCCCACACCCAACACTCCGAATTCTCCAACGTTGTTGTAGAGCTCAATTCACTGGATTACCTCGAAGATAGAATGCATTAATGCAATTATACAAAATCTTGGCTCAACCATGCAATTTATGGTATTTGGGCACCGTCACTTCTCTCAAGTCTCAAGTCTCAAGTCTCATTAATTGCCACACTTCCATGAACTAGTTACTGTGCCATGAATTCAAATTTCAAACTTCAAAGTTGAAGTACTCGAGTGAAATTTGAATTCATGCCCTTCTATTTGATTGCGATTGCCATTCAAAACTTTTACAGAACCCGATAAATAAGTCCACGTGTTAGCAAGTTAGCGACAATGCTACCAAATCCTCTTAATCGCAAGCTCGCAACCCCTTTTACGAATCCTCAAAGAATCTCGCTAGTGAGCGACAACCGTTGATCTTCATCAAGCCCTTCAGTCGCAACCTCACAACAATAGTTGTAATGTTCTTTCTTTACCTGCGAGCTGGCGACCATTGCAAATATAAGAAAACAACTTATTTCATTGCAAGCTCACAACTAGAAACTTAACTTTACTTAAACACTTGCGATGCCGCGACAACAAGACACTTAACCACCATCACATGCTCGTAACACTTTTTGACTTAAGACTTACAAACCTGCAAGCATGCGATGACCATAAAATCAGACCAAAACTTACCTGTCGCTATATCGCAACTTAAAATGCTAAACAATTTCAAAACCTGAGAGCAAGTGACGAAACCAACTGAACTATGATACCAACCACATCGCGTGATCGCAAATTAAAATGACTTAACCGCAAACACCTCGTGACCTTGCGATAACATAAAATCACACCCAGTCGCAACCTTGCAACATAAAATGGTATTTGGGCACCGTCACTTCTCTCAAGTCTCATTAATATTAATTGCCACACTTGCATGAACTAGTAGTAGCTACTATGGCATTTGATTGGCAATTGCCATTCAAAACTTTTACAGAACCCGACAAACAAGTCCACGTGTCAATCCCCATCTTTAATCGCACACTCGTAACCGGTTATAACAATTTGGAAAGAATCCAGTGAGTTAGTGACAATGCTACCAAATCCTCTTAATCACAAGCTCGCAAACCCTTTTACGAATCCTCAAAGAATCTCGTGAGTGAGCGACAATCGTTGATCTTCATCAAGCCCTTCAGTGGCAACCTCGCAACAACATTTGTAATATTCTTTTTTTACCTGCGAGGTGGCGACCACTGCAAATCTAACAAAACAACTTATTTCATTGCAAGCTCGCAACTCAAAACTTAACTTGACTTAAACCCTTGCGATCCTGCGACAACAAGACACTTAACAGCCATCGCATGCTTGCAACACTTTTTGACTTAAGACTTACAAACCCGTGAGCATGCGATGACCACAAAATCAGACCAAAACTTACCTGTTTCCAAATCACAACATAAAATGCTAAACAACTTCAAAACCTGCGAGCAAGTGATGAAACTGGCTAAGCTACGATACCAACCACATCGCATGATCGCAAATTAAAATGAATTAACTGCGAACACCTCGCGACCTTGCGATAACATAAAATCACACCCAGTCGCAACCTCACAACATAAAATGGTCAAGTGCAAAACATCTTGCAAGGTATCGATAACTAAAATCTCCCAGTACTCGCAAGCTCACAACTTAAACTGACTTGATGATAAAGGACCTACGACGTAGCGATAACCATAAAATCTCAAAATGTTTTATCTCTTGACTGCAACGACCCAATGAGTACCAACAAAAATCGATGTTTTATGTTAATTTACCATCATAAACAGGCACGAGCAGTGGCACACAGACCATTAATGACTTATTTCTTACTCGCTAACTCTTGCGGCTATAATGCATGGCATCAAACCAATTTGAGACCTCGCGACCAAAGCAATTTCATTAACAATCTCCATCGCGCTAACATAAAATGCTAACACTCAAAAAACTAGAGACCTCATGATTTAAACCCAAAGCAACACTCGCTAAGTCACCACTTAAATTGTTAAACATGAAATTTATCTGCAAGTTAGAGATGAAACATTAAACATGTTTGACCAACTGTTTGACCACACTTGACATTGACATGGACAAATAAAGAGAGGAGAACTTAGATTTTCAACGCACGACAACTTTGGTTTACTAGCCAACTAAGACAAAAAACAAACACAAAACCCTAAGGGATATGAACATCATGTTAAGCATTTAATATAGAATAGTAGAAAGGTTCTAGAAGTAACAGTTATGCAATATGAATAATTTTATGGATCTTGTGACACAAATTGTTGCATTTCATGTTCAACATAATGTGGAACCAAATACCAATTTACTAATAATTCAATTGTTTACTAATAATTCAAATTCACAATTAAAAATATGAAATAAGTATCCGTTCTGATTGACAAATTCAAGGAATACAATATTAAAAATCAGCAATGACAACTATAGTATTGCAATTTTCCAAATTGAAATTGTAATATGACTCAAGAACTATAGTATAATTATAAATACCTATAAACTGACTCCTAATTCACTTCAGTGACTCACTTCAAGGCTTCCATATCCCAGATGGAGTCAAGATTCGGAAACTGACTAGTACTAATAGGTTCATCTTCATTTTGAGTCGGGTATTAACAAATGTCTTCGTCTTCATGTTGACTCCGAGTCTGCAATCCATCATATTCATTTGTCTCAGCACTAGCACTTGTAGTAACACCACCAGCTTTTAAAGTGTTGCACACCCCTTATCTTTCACGCATGGAATTCCAGATTGCCAGTGCCCTATCACATCTCTAACATTATACTAGGTTACAAACAACCTCAAGCAAGTTTCCAAATTCTTGTCTAATTTGTTTCTAATCTTTGATTTTAAAAGCCCTAATGCACTGAACACTCTCTCATCTTCCACCAACCCCAATATCATTGTTTGACATAAATCAGGAAGTTTCAAATATTCTGGTATTGCAATACGCAATACTTCACTTTAATCCATCCTTTTCCAAAGCCTTGTGATTGATCTAGGTTCAAATGGATTCTCCAAGTTAACCAACTACTGTTTCATAACCATTGCAAACTGTTTACATTGTTTTCTAAGATGATCTGAATTTAAAATTCCTTCTATTGGTTGTCCATTGCAATATGCATCTTTTGAAAATGTCAATATCAATTCCTCTAGTTTTTTATGATACATCTTTGCATCATTTGGATTGTCTCCAATTGAATGCCAAAATTGAGGATACACACAACCCATGGCTTCAAGTATTTCTTCTCGAGGGAATCTTTCATGAATCTCTGTTGAAAGTTCATATGCAATAGACTTCAAATTATCACTAACAGATTTAACAATCCTGTCAAAATATTCCTTTTTAACTGGTAGTGCTTTGCCTCGCTTGCCCATCTTAGATTGGTACATTGGTATCTGAAATCCTTTTACAAAGACGCATAACTCATTTTTTGTATTGAAATGTAAAAAATTTTCATCATGATTTAAATCTTTAGTTATCTGCCACCTAAAAAAATTTGGGCTTCACCATGTCAGATTTGAATATAGACTATCCAGGCTCAAGCATGTCATTTTACGTAGAGTACTATACTCATTGATATACATAGTTCTATCTTGGGCTTTCTTAACAAGTTTGTTCATAGAATCCAGCATGGGGAGAAGACTAGCTAAAGTTAACAGAGTCTCTATATCACTTAACTTATGTAAGAGATCAGGAGCTTTGTCTACTATGAGGCATTGCTCATACATTAGTCCAATCAAGGACTAGTATTCTATTATAACTTGTTCCGCTAGTCCATGCAAGGAGATCCATCTGGTCTCAACATCCCTGAGAAGCTTGTTTCCTCCTGCTACTCCCTCAGCAAAAATCTAAAATTCTGCAAAACGTTTAGGACTTCGACAGAAGTATGAGTGGAGCTCGTGGACCAGATCTTCAACTTTTGACACTGTAGGGAAATTGCTTACAATTATATATACTAAATTTATTCGATGGGCCATGTAGTGAATGCCAACCATGTATGGTGCAATACTAGATTGTAATCTTGCACAAAGACTGGTCCTTTGACCTTGCATTACTGTAGCTCCATCAGCTCCAACACACACCAACTTCTTGGAAATTGCCAAGTCATCCATACCAGCAATTTCATTCAAAGCTTTCTTAACTTCCAAATATAATTTTTCTGCTGTTGAATTGCCCCTCATTTTACGAGCATAGAGTAGATGAGCTCGACGGACGTGTTCTTTTATAGTATACACATGCATACAAACCCAAGCAATGTTATCTACCGCGGTAACTTCATCTATGGATAATGAAATGAAATTTGACTCTTTTACACTCTATTGTAAATTTTCCTTTTCCACCTCAGCGAGATTGTTTACCATTTCCCATCCAACATTTATTGACCAATGTGACATAGGATAGTGAGGAACATTCAAAAAAGATAATAAATTACTAGATTCTGAGAATTTTTTCATAGGATGCCCTCTTGACATAATATGAAAAACAACAATCATCTGAATAGTCTTTGCCAGGTTTGCATCATTCGCTGCATGTTCAAGCCCAACCTTGATTGTATTTCCAAATCCACTATTACCAATCAGTGTCATTTTGTAGTTATGCTCTTCATATTCCGTGGCATACTTAACATGAAGACATTCTTCCTTTGATTTCCATCTTACTACTTGTGTTTCCTTTCCATCTATGATCTATTTTTCATAAACCTTACCAATATGCTTTTCTATGGTGTCAAGCTTTAGCTGCATCTTCTTCTCTCTTTTAGTTTTCCAGCTACAAATATTACACCTGCATTCTGTTGGTTGTTCATCATTGTTTGGGACTGGTTCAATGAAAGGGTTCTTTTCTACCCAATCAATCTTAAAACTCCTTGTCATCTCCCACTCTCACCCCAGTTTTACTTTCCTTTTTCTTTTCTTCCTACCAACATCATCTTCAGTACTAGCATTTGCATCCGAGTGAATTACGTCATTGTGTGTATCCCTTACAACATCTTCTGCTGTGTCGGTATTCTCATCCTCATTTGATGCATTTAACTCAATGACAATCCCACCTTGTGGTGGGGGTGAGCTACTGTGAATGGCTTCTGCAACTGTAGAAGTTGATTGACCAAAAACTTTGCCAATTCCAAAGAAAGACTTTATGGTAGTATCTTTAAGTTTAGGTTTTGGGTGTTTTGATGGCCTCTCAATCCCTTCAGTTTTACCGACCTGAGGATTATTACCCTTGTCTGACATCCCAGTCCCTTCACCACCCTGAGGAGTCTTAGTCTCACCCTTCTGTGACATCTCAATCCCTTCACCACCCTGAGGAGTCTCACCCATGTCTGACTGTGACATCTTGAGTCTTGACCTCTCACTATGAATTAAAAGTTAAAACTAATACTATCAACTATGAAGAAATGATTACTCACCTTTATGCCTTCTCAATTCTCTGAGTTAGGAGTCAGGAATGCCTGGGCCTGTGCTGCAGGATTGTAACTCTGGCCCTCCGTCCCGCCCTACAATGTGAATGAACTTCAAATTTCAAACTCAATTTGTGGAATGCGAATCGAGACTTGAGAGCTCCCAATTTACTAATCAAACATGAACAAATTGTAAGAAAGAGTGTAAGAAAGAGTGTAAGAAAGAGTGTATTTATAGCAATCCATGACTGTGTTTTTGGTGAATTGCGTAGGGCCTAGGCGTCGCATTTGCCAATAAACATTTAATTTAATTACATTTTTGGCGAATTGCGTGGGTGTGCAATGAACATTTAATTTAAGCGGGGGGAAATGGGTCCTCAAATGCTTATAATGTTTTAATTGATATTGGCAAATTTGACTGATGTGTGCAATGAACATTTAATTTACCATTGGCGAATTAGGTCCTGGGTACGTGGTCGTTTTACTATTGCTGGCAAATAACGGAGGTGATCTAATACCCACGTCCGAGTGATTTTAGTCGAATATTACGGGCATGCACATCAACGATGTGTGGTCAATGGCGAAGCCAGATTCTACAGTGTGTCATTAACCCCAAAATTTTGGGTGATTTGACCATGATGGTGCCCAAGACTATTCGTGCGGAATTCACCAATTGACAAAGATTCACCACTAAAAAGCTCTTTGCTCAAAACTTTCCCAAAACACTTGGAAAAAAATTTGCATATTCAAATACCCATTTGCAAGTTATTTAACATATGTTAGAATCAGACTCAGTTATTTATAATCAAATAGTACAAATTTATAATCAAATGGTACAAGTTTATTACAAATGTATTTATAATCAAATGGTAAAAATTTGGGCTCTCAAAATTTGCAAATCAGCCCCATGGACACTTTCATATATAAAATTTGGCATCTTATATAAATGATCAAGCTCATTACTATTTATATTTACAAACATTTGCATCTAAATATGCAAATTACAACTCATTGTTATTTTTACAAAAATTAGCATCTAGATGTACACATTACAACTCATTGTTGTTTTTTTAATACAAAATTTAACATCTAGATATGCACATTACAATTCATTGATGTTTTTATATACAAAATTTGGCATCTACATATGCACATTACAACTCATATCCATATTACAGCTCATATGCATGTAGAGTACATCCAAAAAAGCAAAGTTACAACATTTCACAAAAGATATATACAAAATTGTCAAAATTATTCTACCATATTGTAGAATTATTCTTCTAGATGGCCCAAAATCAATCAAGTGAACCTTCTGGATCAGCTCTAGCCCTTAGTGTCTGAAGTATTATCTCGTGGTCTGATTCATGAACTTTCCACAAATCCTTGTTAAGAGGTCTACCACGATATTTAATCAAATGAATATTTGTTGCAACAAGAAGGTTTGAGTAATGAAGAATATGTCTATGTGTCTTAAAGTCCTCAAACAACTAGGCATTAGAATTCTTGATAGGGTACTTGCATTTTATAGAAGGATAAGTTAATGCCAAAATCAATACAATGACTACTAAATAAATGAGTTTAAGAGGTCTCAATACAACTCGACACAACAACGGTACCTTCTAAGCCATATCCCTGTCACAACAACAGATCCTATTGGGTACTCAATACCCTCTCCATCAACCACTGTAGAAGTCAATTTGTTTTTGGCCTCAATATAGCGATACAAAAATTAATCTGTTCCTTCTTCGTTGTTCTCATCCGCAATAACTGCATATACATGACCTACATTTAATAGTTCAGGATATAAGTTAATACCAAAATCAACATAAGTTAATACTAATAAATTATGCTTAAAATTGTAGCAAATTGCAACCCTTTACCTGGTTCAACTATGTTTGATACATGGTCAAAATCCACTTATGCTTCAATCTGATTCATTTGTAGTGCTCTAGGAAGTTGATATGTATCTAGGGTTTGCAAAGGTCTACAAGACCATTGGTCAACTCACTCTTTTGTTTCACATTCATCCCACAAAAAATGCATACATGAAGAGAAAAAGCATGCAATCTGTCTAATATAAATAACTAGTGATTTTGCATTTGAACTGCTAAATGAATTCATGTCACTTGATCCTGTAAGTGTACAACAATCTAGATAGTTTTCAATGTTAGATTCACTTATTAACCAAAAATATCTAGAAACCATAGACTTACCTTCATTACCTGGTCCCATCACAGAGTTACACCATTGCACAATTGTTTTTGCATCTATTAATATTGCACCACCTTCGTACTTCAATTCCTCTTTGGTAAGATCTCTTTTCACACATGCTTCCGCACCATCATGCTCTCCCTTTCCATTGCCTGCCTCAATGAAATTCCAAAAATATTGCACACCACTTGTCACATGCATCCTAGTCAACCAGTAGAACATCCTTGCATTCTTGAATTGTGCGGTGCAATTGTCCGACCATATTAAGTGTTGGTTGTATCTTATATCTCTTTCCCTTAAACTATCATAGAAGACTGTAAAGAACCCTTTCACAAACTCTGAGGAATGAGTACGATCATCACTGATATAGAAGTGATATTCTCTTATAACTTTTCTGTCCTCCTTGGTGCTATCATGTGCATGCATGAATGCTATGTGTACAAAAATTGTAACATGTGTAGAGTGGTAATACATAGATTGTACTTCATTTTGTGACTTTAGTGTATAATTATCAGTAAAATAAATGACAGAGACAATAGTGCCAAGGGGGAAAGTGTCATTACACAACTTGAATTGCTCATCTAACCACATAACTCTATGTGTGTGACTTATGTACTCATACACTAGTTTCTCTTGAAACATCTTCATAAAATCAGCTACGCATATATCCCTTTTCACTAACTCACACCTCTTTAATTCTTTTCTATCTTTAACACCATATGTGATTGACTTATATTTTCCAATAGAAACTAGTTCCTTACCAATTTCATGCGTGCTATTTAGATGTAGGCATCTATGCAACTGTTGCAAACCACCACATGTAGGACAAAAACCTCTCAAACACACCATCTTATAGTAAATGCACCCATCATCTCATCTACATAGTACACTTGAAATAAATTCTCTCGGTGACTTAGGAGGTGCTTGTAGACCACATTCCTGCAAAACATCGTTAGTGTGAAAAGTACAATAGATATAGCAATAAATATCATAATGCATGGAAAATTCAACATGGACCCTACAACAACATGTAGTACGTGCATGATTAATCTTAACATAAAATGGTTTTGTCATCTCAAAAATCCTTTGACTAATTTTAATGTGAGGAAAGCTTTGAAGAAACCTTTCATAAAATTGTGTTTGAGTCAATCTAAATAGTGTTTTGGATGTGGCTCATGATTACTAATTCCAATTTGCCTTCTAACAACATCTCTTTGGTTGGGTGAAACCCTTGTGTTGTCATGCCAATATTTCTCAATTAACATTCTTAGTGCATCAACACCAACCTTGTCCTTGCGTGGGAGTCTACCCGAGAATGCCCAAAGAGAATTATTGTTAGGATCCTCGATTTTCTCTCGCCTTTCTAAGACATAGTGTAATGTGGTTCTACTTATCCTTAATGATTTGCTTGTTTTGCTTATTAAATGATATATTTTCATTTTCTTTCCCATTATGGTTGATGTGAGGACACGACGAGTAACATTATCATCTTTAGTGCATGATTTCGAACCAATGGCTTGGTATGCATAAAAAAGATTTCTCACAATGGTTCTTTCACTATTATTTTTGGATGTTCTTAACCCTAAAATTTTCATTATCTCTCTAAATTTTACATTTTTAATCATTTCAACAACTACTTGGCATCTTCTACTTTGATTTAAGTTTTCAAAATGGTTATTCCAACTTCTTCTAACTGTTCTTCTACAAGTTCTTTCGGATATTTTATCATGCATTGGCTTCACAATATTTTCATCAATATCTATTAGGAACTTTGGTTTTCTATGAATTATTCTAAGAGGTGTTAATATTGGTGCATGCTCTTCATTTTCATTAGGTGCAGTATGTGCATTGATCATATCAAATTCAAATTGTATATCTTCTTCAATTTCATTAACATGTGCATTCACTGAATCATTTTCAAATGGTGTATGTTCATTGCATTCATTAGGTGTATTTTGATCATTTAGATTTGGTGCATTCATCATATCAATTTCAATTGTTTAATGTTCATCACTTTCATTATGTGCATTAGATGACGTGCCTTCACACAATCTCTTCATACACTTGCTTTGTCTTTCCTTTGCTACCTCTCTTTGTTCATTTGTTCCTCTCTTGTTCTTTCCTATTGTCCTACACATAACATCATGATGAAAATCCACAATCAAATAGAAAAACAACAACAAATGATCATCATTTTGTTATAATCTAGAGTAACAATAATAAAATAACTTCAAAAAAAAATAAAAAAATACAAGACAAATCAATCAAGATCAAAGCAAAAAAAAAAACAAATGATCATGATTTTGTTATAATCTAAAGTAGCAATGATAAAATAACTTCAAAAACAATCCAATATACGAGACAAATCAATCATTCCAAAGCAAAAGTGACAAAATAATATGAAAACCTGTCTATTACTGTCCTAGAAAATCATGTGCAGAAGCAGTGGGGCCTTCAAACAACTTGCAATGCTAGTTTTTAGGCCATTGGGACTAGAATATATTAAGATTTTAACCTTTTATGTCAACGTTCACAATTTCTCATAACCCGTATAGGTTATGTAGAACTAGAAGTTTTGACCTTAGTTCTACATAACCTATACGGGTTATGTAGAACTAGGAAAAGGAGAGGGGAAGAGGGAGAGAGGGAGGGAGATTGGGAAAAGGAGAGGGAGAGAGGGAGGGAGAGGGAGAGAGGGAGAGAGAGAGAGAGAGAGAGAGAGAGAGAGAGAGAGAGAGAGAGAGAGAGAGAGAGAGAGAGAGTAGGATGAGGAGAGGGGGATGGATGGATAGGGAGATAGAGGGAGATTAGGAAAAGGAGAGGGGGAGAGGGAGAAGGAGAGAGGGGGGTATGGAGAGAGGGAGGGAGATGGAGATTGGGAAAAGGAGAGAGAGAGAGAGAGAGAGAGAGAGAGAGAGAGAGAGAGAGAGAGAGAGAGAGAGAGAGAGTAGCGGATAAGAAGAGAGGGAGATTGGGAAGAGGAGTGGGAGAGAGGGATAGGGAGAGAGATGGAGATTAGGAAAAGGAGAGGGGGAGAGGGAAAGAGAGGGAGATTGGGAAAAAGGAGGGAGAGAGGGAGAGAGAGGGAGATTGGGAAAAGGAGAGGGAGAGAGAGAGAGAGAAAGGGGGGGTAAGAGAGATAATAGGGGATATGAAGAGAGGAAGATTGGGAAAAGGAGAGAGAGAGAGAGAGAGAGAGAGAGAGAGAGAGAGAGAGAGAGAGAGAGAGAGTAGGGGATAGGAAGAGATGGATATTGGGAGAGGGAAAGAGGGAGAGAAGGAGAGGGGGAGGGAGAGAGAGAGATTGGGAGAGAGAGAGAGAGAGAGAGAGAGAGAGAGAGAGAGAGAGAGAGAGAGAGAGAGAGAGAGAGAGAGAGAGAGAATATGATAAGGAGAGGGGGAGAGATAGAGGAGAAATTGGGACAGAGGGAGAGGGAGAGAGAGGGTGTAGATGGGGAGAATAGGATAAAGAGAGGGAGAGGGAGAGAGAGAGAGGGAGAGAAAGAGAGATAAGATAATGAGAGGGGGAGGGAGAGGGGGGAGAGAAAGAGAGAAAAGGGGTAGATGGTGAGAATAGGATAGGATAACGAGAGAGAGAGAGAGAGAGAGAGAGAGAGAGAGAGAGAGAGAGAGAGAGAGTAGGAGGAGGAGAGGGTGAGAGACATGAGGTAGAGAGAGAACAAGAAGGAGAAAAGGGTGAGAGAATAAAAAAAGAGAGAAGTGTGAGGGGGAGAGTGATGAGGTTGAACTCAAGGAAGATAATCAGGGCTCAAAATAGACAAAGACAATGATGGGGGAATGAAGATGAGAGAGAGAGGAAAAGAGGAGATACATGCATGTATACAAACATATATCTATATAAATATATGTATATATAACTATAGATATGGATATATACATACATAAACAGATATTACCTAGGTATGTCTAAAACATGTGTAGTAAATGCTAAGTTTACAAGCATACATTATTATGTCTTCATAACCTGTACGGGTTTTGTGAAACAAAAAAAAATGTTTTTAGTTCTTCATAACCCATTTGTGAAACAAAAAAAAATGTTTTTAGTTTTACATAACCCCTACGGGTTATTTAAAACTGCAAATAGTACTTTTTGTTTTTCAAAACCTGTATGGGTTTTGGCTTGGTAAGAGGGTTGGAAAATGACCCTAAGGCTTGCAAGCCCATTTCCCCCCCTTTTTTGTCCCTTTACATGTTTTTTCATCCTCCAACATGATTTCTTGGCTTCATCGTCATCATGTTTACAAATGATCAAGTGGGTATCTCTAAAATTACCACCATAATCTCACACATTTTCTTAGTTTTTTGACCATATAAATTTTTCTATATTTGGACAACATTAGCATAGTAAACTTTAATTTTCTTTATCAGTGCCTTGACAGTCCTCACAGACATATGTCTACCATTTTTTAAATAAATTTTGATATACTTGACCAAATTCAAAATAAATTACATATTATTGTTCTACACTAAATTCTATACACTTAAAAAAAAATATACATTTTTGATTATTTTGATGCAAGTTATGCCCAACGCATGAATAGGTACCAAATTTTCAGGATGTAGTCACTTCCAAAAATCATAAAAAAAAAACTCAACGAAAAATTACAAAACTATACACAACTTCTAGATCTCACTCTTACCTATCATCCTACCAAAGGGTTTTGCAAAACACTAAATCTAACTATATATTTTGTGCAGCGCACGAAAACAACTATGTTATATTTTTCTGAAAAAATCAGGAATAGTTTTTCGTGCGTGGAAGATTTGACCCTCTTAATAGTATCCAATTTTAAAAAAATTTAGTAGTTTAGAAACTAGATTCAGAGTACTACAATTCTTATTCTTTTCTCAACTCCTAGTTTTGAGTGCATGGCCTTCAAATGGCTCTTTGAAGTTCAGGTTTACCTGTTTTCAGAAAAAAAGTGGCCACTTATAACCCCCTTTTTGTTCACCATTTTGGTGCACTTACCCTTATAATTATTTGTGAGTCTAGTTGATTCTTGAGCATCCAATTATATATTGTTCCATATACGTAATCTCTAGTCTTTTAAAGTGATGACATTTCATTCCATTTGTTTCTATTGCATTCTCTATTTTGGAATAACTATCATATTGTATTTTACAATTTTTGATTATCTTTATCATTCATTTATTGAACTTATTCCCGGTATTGGTATCTTACATTTGTTAGTCTCATAGACAAATCTTGCATGGTATTAGAGTTTTTCATATTAGATCTTAGATGGTATCAAATCTTTTTTGGTGATCCAACTCATGCTTGTTTCTATCAAGGAATATGAGATCCTTTTGTGGTTTAATATTGTAGGATTGCTTTTGGTAATTAGCAAGTAGGTGGGAGCTTATCATTGTGTTCATCATGTCTTTAAAGATTTTTTTTATCTTTTCGTTTCTTCAAGTTAGACATTAGAGGTTAGATCTATGACAATTTGAAGATGAAATGTGCTTAAATATTTAAAGTAACAACAAAGTTTGATGCATTTTGCATAAGATACAACCCTACCATTACATTTTGGAGTGCCATAAAATTCTAGAAGTGCCTATTCATTTGTCAATTTTCAAGCACTTCTCTTGAGACTCGATGGAAAAAAAAATGTCCTCTCTAATCTGACAAAAGAAATATTTTGAAATAATTTTTCTATAATAGATTGGATCAACATAATAATATCATTTTACTAATTCGTAAACATATAAAAAATAAAAATATAATCCAATTTGTACATGGTTGATCTAGTTTTGAAAGGTGTTTAATAACAAGTACAACAGTAGTAATTCCATAACCACTTTTATCTACATAATAGTTTAAGTATGGAAGACCACTTTTATGTTTTCAGGTTACATTCTAAATGAAATAGAAGATTTTTCATATTTATCAAATTTCATTCCAAGGGTTTCAAAGTCAAAATCTGAATAAGAGAGGTATCGCTTCCTCGTTTCCGCTAAAATTCCTTCATATTCATCTCGTCTCCCGCTGGTTATGCTTGTCATGGAATCTCTCCACCTTTAGCTTCCCACACCCTCACAATTTCTCCGCTCCTTCCTTGCTGATAGATGTGAACATGAAAGCCCTCCTCCGACAATACATACTAGCTCAATGCAATCGACATACTCTTGCGGGGCACCACTTAGCATGTCACTAGAAAAGCCAAGGGAGTGCAGCCAACAATTATCGACCTAATCTTAGTGATAAAGCAGATGAGTAGTTTCACCAATACTTCCGTGCGGGAGGGCACCACTGTCACTATAATTAGCTCTTCTTCTTTTCTTTGTTTTTTTTTCCCTAATCACCCTTAAATAGATTATAATGAGTCAGAAAATGTATATTCTATAATTTCAATTCTATATATTGCATTGATTTTAGTAATACTAGCATTTGCAACCATAGGAGGTGCAAGGATAAGCCAAAAGGTAAATAAAGGAAGACGTGAATTAAATTTAACATTACATAATGCGTCATATTAGCGTATAGGTCTATACACATGTATCATTTTATTATATAATTTGGTACATGTTTTTTTTTCAATTTTCTTTGTTGTTTGGATATCTTGGCATTCAAATGCATCGAAATTAGAAATCTATTATTTGTAAATATTTATGTAGAAAAATTAGAAGTCTATATAATTTTTTGAGTATAGAACTAATTGCATATACTTAAACTTGTTATTGTACATATTTTTTTTCTTTTAAAAAAAGAAAACAATTAGAAGTCTTAACCTTTCTATTATGAGAGCAATTGTAGGTGAGCTTGTTATGTCTTTGTATCAAAGTTCTATGGATTTTTTAAATTTTGCATAGTGCTCCAAAGAGAATGCAACCTATATCAAAGAGCATAATAATTAGAAGTCTATGGCTTTATGATAGTGTACACGTAATTGCATATACTTAAACTTTCTATTGTAAGTAATTTTTCCCTATTAAAGAAGAGAATAATTAGAAGTCCAAAACTTTATGAAATGTCTGTAATTTAACAAATACAATTTTAAGAATTTAATATTTCATTTTTGTGGGTTATCTCACTTTGTTTTAATTTTTCCTATCTCTCAATAGTCATTTAAATATATTTCAATAAATTGAGAACAAAAAAGTTAAAAGTTCTCTCTTAAAACTTGAGCTAGATATATAGCATATCATCCCCAAAATCATTGTTAATAGTGATCAATTCATACACAATTGTAATCATAAGTTTGTCACCATTAGGTTGCTCAAAAGCCGAAATAGGATGATAATATTGATCAATTTACACATACCTGCTTATCAAGACAACATGCAAAAACTAAAACCTAGATCAACTTAATCTATGAGAGTTTGGTTTTATTTACACATTAGAGATTGCAAGACAATGAATTTGTATAAACCAATATCCCCAAAAAGATTAGATGTTGCACACTCTCACAATAAAAGAGACAATGAACATGAACTTATATAAACCAGTGTCCCCCAAAAGATTAGATGCTACATACTCCCATAAAAGATTAGGTGAAAGGAGGAGCATATAAATTTTCTATGTGTAGATGCACACAAACCAAAAAACCTATGGAGGTTGTAATGGCAGTGTACCAATTTTGGAATTGAGTTGCCTTCCATAGATGATACCAGAGGTAGTAAAAGGTTATTGGACAAGTACAAGTGTTGTACAAATCTATGGAGTCATCGACATGCTCTAGGGTTTGCCATTGCTGATAACAAGCATCCCACTTTAACCTTGGTTAATAGAACAAAGGACCAATGCCATTGACCATACTTGCTCCCATGTCCTCTCTCCTTACAAGATGCCAACTCCCATGAAGTCCTTACAAAGAGAAAGAATCCCATCTTGGTCATTTATTGCCACATGATTGATGGCTAGAGATGACATATCAATTATGTAAGACTAACTATTGCATCATCCACAATGGTTTCTTCACCTTCTATAAATTCAATACAAATACATGCATGCATTCAAGTTAGAATGATTATTTATTCTCTTGGAGAGAATGCCATTTATAGACCATTTGGACAAATCAAAATTGTTTTCGTTCTAATTTTCTTTTCTGGTGTGTGAATGAATGTCATTTCTTATTATTTTGATGCCATATGACTTATTCTATTTGAGTGTATAAGATTTAGTAGATTATGGTTTGCCAGTAAATCACTTTCTTCCCCACAAGAATACTTATGGATATTGTTCATTTTACTTAATAGGGTCTCTCTTTTATATGCCTAGACTAGCCAAGGACCCTACCATAAGCTCTTCATTTCATGGGAGGCTTTCAATGTTTTGATATTTGTCTAACATCATAGAAATGACAATTGTTCATACCCAAAAAGACCTATTCTCATTTGTAAATAGATATACCTTGAAAGAAATAAAATCAGCAATTAGGAATATTGTATTGTTGTTTTCGATTAAGTTGTTTATACATTGATTTTATACTGGGATCAAGAGTTGCTAAATGAATCTCAAAGAATTAATTTTTTGAGGTTTGTTTGCTTATCATGCAATAAAAATATTGCAGAGCTGTTAATAAAAAAAATTCTTGTGTAGAAAACTTCTATCAAGAACTCACAAATTATTTCTTTCATTTAAAAAAGATACAAACACACACATGTATGTGAAGTTGCTACTTAAGCTGCAAGAATATTTTACTCTCCAAATTACCCATTACCAATGATGTTGAAAAGTTAGAAGCATTATTATGAAGGTTCAACACCCAAAGTGTTTAGGATCAACAATAAGATTTCTTGAGTTCAGGGTTGAAATTCATTGGAGCAAACTTGATGTAAAAATGTATGCCCAACAATAAAAGGTAAAAGATGGTGATGTACAAAATGAAACCACTAGCACAAAATCTAAAGAAATGACAGAAGAAGGTTATCACCAAAAGATCATTTTAGCATCAAGACCAAGTCATGTTTGGCATTGATAAATTCAACACAAACTAAGAATGTACTTTCTCTCTTACAAGTATTGGCAAACTTAACCCTTTCTCTTTCAAGAAATAGTGAATTTGGTTCTCACTACTCTCTTGTTCAAATTACCCTAGGCTCATAAAAATCCCATTCCATGGAAGTTGATTTGGCTCTGGGAAAATTTAGGGAAAATTATTTCATGACTGAAATATATCCAAGCAAGGACAAAAAGAATTAATCCACATGGCTCTTGGAACACCAAAAAATTCTATCTGCAAATTTGCAATTGTAAAACATTTTTGTTTGCAAATTTATGGTTGAAAAATATTCCATAAAACTCCAACAAGCAAACTTGTGCTTGAAGGACAAGATTTAAGTGTCCCCTGAACAAAAATATTTTGTTGAGAGAAACATAAACAAATACTGAATTGTGGTTCTAGTTTGGACCAATTGGTGAAGTTTTCATTTGCATGGATCAATTTGAAAGCATAAAGGAACTAAAAAAACCAATGTTTCAAATACTAGATCCACAAAAAATCTGATTATAGGTAACCCTATGTTGAATCTAACTCCTTATCCAAGTGCAGGGAGCAAATTCCAGAGTCCTCATGATAATATCTTGAGTTGTGAGTCTACACCCAAGCCCAAGGATGATAAAGCATACATTGCTTTGGATCATGTGGATATCATTCCCACTCAATAAGATTCTCTAAGATGGTATTTTAAAAATAGGCATGGTAATGTTTTTAATATTTTTCTTACCAAGTGCCAAGATTATAAGCTTGTATTTTTTAAAAATAAGATTGCTTATGTATTTAAAATGGTATAACTGTGAACTTATGTTTTTAAGCATTTATAATGTCAAACTATGCTTTGGTGAACAATGCACAAAATAATGCATCAACATAGCTTACTGAAGTGATTAGTAGTAAAATTGCAACAAAATTGCAATGTGGCCATTTAAGATATCTCAAATTAATCTTCATTGGATGAAAGAGTGAACTTGTATTTCAATCTAAAATTTAGGTTTTTCAAATTTATAATTTTGAGATAGGTCTGTTTTAAAGTATGTTGTTGTTGTATCAATTTTGACCAGAATCATTGTTTTTTATATAGAAATATGTTTTAGAGCAGACTGCCATTTTCTTCCCTTTGAAAAGTTTGAATATGTATCTAAAACCCTTAGTCATGAACTTTGATAAACATGAAGAATCCTCAATTTCATTTAGAATGTAACCTGGAAGGATAAAAGTGTTTATGGAATTACTAATGTTGTACTTGAATATACTTTTACACTTTGCATGTTTAAGAATTAGTGAAATAACACTATTATGTTGATCCAATCCATTATAGAGATATTTTTTCAATATATTTCTTTTGTCAGACTATAGGAGAATTCAAGTCTCAAGAAAGAGAAGTGCTTGAAAATTGACAAATGAATAAGCATTTCTAGAATTTTAGGGCACTCCCAAATGTAATGGAAGGGTTGTATCTTATGCACAATGCATCAAAGTTTGTTGTAACTTCAAATATTTAAGCACATTTAAACTTCAAATTGTCATAGATCTAGCCTCTAATGTCTAACTTCAAGATACCAAAAGATAAAATCAACCTTTAAAGACACAATGAAGATAATAGTAAGCTCCGACCTACTTGCTAATTACCAAAAGCAATACTACAATATAAAACCATAGAAGGATCCCTTATTCCTTGATAGATGCAAGCATGAGTTGGATCACCAAAAAGGATTTGATACCATCTAAGATCTAATATGAAATACTCTAATACCATGCAAGATTTGTCAAATTTAAGATATTGATGCCAACAACAAGTTCAATAGATGAATCATAAAGATAATCAAAGATTGTAAAATGCAATACAGTAGCTATTCCTAAAGAATATTAAATAGAAGTAAATGAAATGAAAAGTCATTACTTTAAAAGATGAGAGATTAAGTATATGAGATGATATATAATTGAATGCCCAAGAGTCAACGAGACTCACAATAATTATAAGATAAAATAATATATAATATACATGTAAAAGAAAGTCTTTGCCCAAAATCTATTTATATAAAGAAAATATCACTTATCCAAATAAATAACTACTTAACTAAACTTTTCTATTTAAAAAGATAATATACAATAAAATAAGCAACTAAATGGAAAAAAGGGAAAAAATCAATGAAAAAAAAAAAAAAAGGAATGTAGAAAATGTATGCACTCTGCTTTCCTTGCAACTAAAAAGAAGATGGAGCAGTGTGAAAGTTTGTCAAGAAATATAAGATTTTTGTTTATAGAAGGTGACAAGAAGCAACATGAAAACAAATGCAATCCATGGAAGCTTCAAAGTTGTTACCATATACTTTCCAGAGTCAAGGGAATATTATAGTTTAAGCTTCTGAACCATAGAAACAAACAAGTGCTGCAGGGTAGTGCAGTTCATGTCCAGTGCTGCAAAGGTTGTTGTGGATTGGTTTCGTTCCAAGAGTGGTAGTGTTGGAGGTCTGTTCATGCATGTAATTGTCTCAAAACTACGTAAAACTATAATGAATCTAGATCAACCTTTGCTAAAAGTTGTTCAGGTAATCTTATTGCATCATAACAACCTCATATAACAGACCTTGTCTCGAGGGAAATTTCCAAGAATAAAACTCATTAGAATTCCATAATTTCCACTTAAGATTCAAAATAACTACAATATAATTGTCACCCTCATTTGAAAATAAATATTTTACATCATTGAGAAATATACATAGATATATTCAAATTAATCCCAGGGCCTTATATATTTAGAACAATAAACATGAATATTACTATGTGACCTAAAATATTAATGATCTAAACAAATCAAATGGTAAACAAAATAATGTGGGTTATACGAATGAAATTGAAGATTGCTAAAACAATTCCATTTTTACAAACTGACAATTTAAAAGTAAACATGCCTTGATAAAGTACCTAAATAATAACAACACCATGGTGATCTTTGATTGATTTTGATCTACGATAACTCCTACACATTAGTAACTACATCATTCTTAATCCTAAGTTCAGTCTCTATTTATTCTTAATCCACATAGACCAAAAACTTATGTTCTTGTTGATAAACTAATTTGTTCCATATAAGCGGAATTTTTAATAAGATCAATATTTTGCACACAATATTAATTCTAAATACTCCACCCTTCATTATATAAGTCTTAGTAGAATGATTAAAAAGGTTCTAGATATACTATATTAAATATTATTTCATCTATCTACTCACTTAGCCAATTATTTTAGAGATGCTACTATTTAAAAATATCCCCAAATGAACATCAACAGAATATAATTCTATCTAATAGTGTATATAATAAATCAAAATATCATAATATAACAACTAAATAAATTGGAACATAAAAAATGATATTTTTTCAATTATGACACCATCGTTAGCAATTAGAATGAATAAACACATATTTAAAGAGAATTTAATAAGCAACACTAATGAAGAGTATGTAAAGACGTAAATTATTCTATATCCAAATAAGACATAATATACTCTTTATTCATAAATAAAGTCATAAATTAGTTAATAAATCTATTTCATACAAAATAGAACCCAATCTTGTTAAATCAAAATAACAATAATAGATTTCAATAGGAGATAAGGAAATTTTCATAAACAATGAAATGTATAAATATCTCATTACATATCTTTAGACCATGCTTAGGCTTTCTATTGCCATAAGTATAATTCAAACATAAAAGAAAGAGAGATGCGTCCGTTGATCTCCAATCTAAGTTGCTTCAATTCAGTCCTTTGAATGAAGACGAGAACAAGAATTAGGCGCTTTTTTCGCCCAACCTTGAAGCTTACGCTTCCCCGGAATTCTTAGTCAATTAAGAATACTCGACCCTGCACAAATTGTTTAGCAAAAAGAATTCGAAAGACAAGATGGAATCTGGTGCAGCCTAGATGATACATGCAATTCATTTTTCTAATTCCATTAAGAAACATGCAAGATCAATCAAGGATATGGTAGAGAGCATAAATAAAAGAATTCCATCTATTTCAATGGTTTATTCAACTGAATTACTTGACCGAGTATAATGCCATGCATAACAAAAAAAAATGGATAGTTTGGAAAAGCAAACTATTCTCTCTAGGATTCCATATTCGGAACCCGTCCCGGAAGGTAACTTTCCCCATACACAAGCCTAACTAGCTTGGTTCACATGAATCAAGATTTACAATTTCATAAAGAAGATAATCTTTTTGTCTAATAGCAATAACAACATTCTTATTACTTTCGTTCATAGATCAAACACTCTTTCATGGAAGTACATTCACACATATTTGAAAACAATCTTTCATTGATTAACTATCACACAAATTTGATAAACAAATATTATTTCATTTCTAAACCAAAAATTAAATCAACTAAGTTTAAAAAGAAGGTGTAGCACATGTATGAATCTTTTCATATAAATGAGTTATAATGAGTACACATTCTTTAAAAGATTAACTATTGCAACCCATAATGCACTAAATACCAATCTTTAACATTTACCATGCATGTTCATACTTATTTTATCAACTGTACCTCATAATGCATTTCCCTATATGACTATTCGAAAGCAAATTAAATAAAATTTTATCTAATCATGAATTGTCTCAATCAAATTCCATTCTAGTATTAAACATTGTACTATTTTACGACTTACTCACTATCCTTTCTAAATGCATATTGACCAAAGAATTGAAATAGATCCTACCTCCTTATGCTCTTGTTACTGGCTTGAGGTGATGGACTTGCTTCCCTCCTCAAATCTGTCTACTCCTCTCTTTCAAGATGGTTCAAAAGCTCTCTGTCGCTCTCCAACTGTCGATTCTTCTACTATTTCTCTCTTCTATATCCTCCCTATCCTTCTTTTCTATTTCTTTTCTAAACTTTCCTCTCTAATCTCTCTATTCTCTCTTGTCGATCTTCTGTCGTTCTTACTATGTTCTACTTCTCTATTCTTCTTCCTATCTTGCTATCTTTTTCCGTCGAGCCTATGTTATTACTTATACTACTCTCCACCTAAATTAGTTTCTAAAACTTTGGCTTTAACTTAGCCATGAAATCGACACCTCTGCTAAACATTCAAGGTTCCCTTAGTTCTAATGATCTAGAACTCTACTTGTTTGCATACTTGTCGACTGGACTAGATTCTATGGTTGACAGATCTCTAACACCTTTGCTCCACGTCTAATCCATACCTTGACTTAGCTAGATTTTTGTTTAGCCAACTAATCATGATAACAACCGTAGATCTTCCTACCTCTCGGGTTATCTGTCCTTGTCGACACGTCTATGGGTCCTTTGGCCATTGACTGCTGTTCTCTGTAGTCATGGAGAGCTAAGTTGCTTACCTCCTGCCGTGGTTTGTGGAAGTTAAGTCGACTTCTGCTACCGTGGATAGAGGGAGTTAACTACCAAGTCACCTACCCTGGGTCATGGAAGATAAGTTAACTGCAGACTTTTGCTATACCATGGACACTACGTTCTAGGCTGACCTTGACTATCAACTTCTAACAGTCGATAACCAAACAAACCTGCCACCTTTGCTATATAATGCATAAAACATGTTAATAAAAATAATAATATATTTAATAATATATACATCATTCAATTTATTAGATTTTAAATTAAAAAGAAAACCTAGTTAAAACATTATGATATATAATAATTTAATTTTATATATATATTAAACGTCAGATTTATTTATTTCTATTTGTAAAAAGGTTTTAAAACAAATATGATATATATATAATCCCAAATCATATACAAGCATATTTAAAAACATAATATTTCAAATTGAAAAGATTATCTTAATCACTTTAAAATAAGACATAAATTATAAAACAATTATTGACATTTCATGCATACGAATTTCATATAATTGTAAACATGTCAATCATAAATAAAATTATATTTGCATTCTCATATGCTAGAAACACTAAATCATCTTTAATAAGAACGTTAAGTCGATAAGTTTCATAACTCTAAATATAAAACTAATTCTCACTTTTATAGACGAAATCAATGTAACAATTACCAATTACTCATATCATTTTATTCAAAATCATGCATCGACAAAGCCACAATTGCACAATTGCACAAACAAACTTTTCTACTGTGGTGTGTGAGATTCCTCTAGTCTACCGAAGTCCATGAGCTAAAACAACTCTACCCGAAACCTGTTCTCGCCTTCATTTTCGTTGTTCTGTCCCTACATCACTTGCACTCAATAGTTCATCAGTAATGACGATCCACAATAAAGATAATACTAGCCATCTAATTGCATATTGCATGAGTAAATTACATACATCATTTCTTATCATTTGCATACAAACTGCATTGTCATCGAAATAAATGTTCATATTCATTTCAATTTCTATTCATAATAAAAATCCTACATTATTTTCCTAATAACATATTATTGAAAATACGGTTCATGATAGAGTAAGCTAGGAATATCAAATCACAACCTAATCAATAAGTTGTTAACCCAAGAATATCAAATGGGTAATCATTTGGCTTATTATGAAAGAAAATAAATAGTAATATAATGATCTTTGATCCATTGAGTACCTCCAAAATTATCAAGTGAAATTTTTTAACATCTCACTCTGCATATAGTATATCGACTTAAATTATCACCATTGTATTTCTAATATTTCTTAGTAAAAATAGAATTAATGTTAATCAGACTGGACAACTTCAGTTTTAGTTTTTTCATATTACAAATAATCGTTTAACTTAATTTATCACCATTGTATGTCTAATATTTCTTAGTAAAAATAAAATTAATGTTAATCAGACTGAGCAACTTTAGTCTCAGTTTTTTCATATTACAAATAATTGTTTATGCCCATATTATTTAATTGATCATTATATATATCTATATATAAACATGTTTAAGTAAATTTATTCCTACATCGAAACTATTGACAAAGAGGCTGAAATGCTAAGTATATCTCTGTTCATGCTAATAAGCTGAAAGGCTAAGTTATCTCTGTTTTTAGTAATAGACCAAAGGATTTTTCAGACATAAGTCATCAAGTAAGGGCCAATAAGGCCATATGATACATACCTATGTGTTTAGCTGACAAGTCAATGGGACTAAGGTATAACATCAACAAATTTTGTATCTCCAGAATTTGAAAAATACTAGTACTATGGGAAGATGTTGCAGTTGCACAAGGGTAAAACCCATACATGATTGTAGCTGCACCAAGGCTTTTTTACTTCCTACAATTGAGTTAACAATCAATGCACAATGTTTTCACAGTCTATAATTTGAGGAAAGAACTTGGGGAAAATTCTAAAATTGTCTAAAAGATGAAATATCTATTACACATGATTTTCTAGCAGCTCTATTTTTAACCAAGTTAAAATTAAACAATATTCAAAAAAATTGTATGCATTGGTTAAAGAGAAGCTTCTATCTCATAGATTAAAACTCAGAATTGATTGTATCATCTACATACAATAGATTGTTAAAAGGCTTCAAATTTTTTTACGTAAAAACAAACCGTTATTACAAAACTAAAAGTCTGAAACTTATACTAGTACTCCCCTTACCCATACAAAAATAGGAAGGTTGGAAAAGATTTGATTTCTCACTAAAACATAAAGGAAAATTCTTTATAAGAGATGTTGAAACTGCAAATATCACTAAAAGCATGTATGCAGACTGTAGAAGAATACAAGTATTCAAATGAATAACTTGCTGAAAAAGTGTTTGGCAATCTCCAATTGACTACAATGATTTGGTAGGTTAAGAAGAATGGACTTCCTCATGTCTAGTCTAGAATGAGAGGGTCGATACATAGGAACGAATGTTCATTGAAACATAACAAACATGTTTGTAGTGATCATGACTACATTTTTTTTTTGAAAAAGTTCTATAAAACTTAATTTACATTTTTTGCAGTGTGAATTATTTTACCAAATGATTTAAAGAAATGAATGAAAACTATTTGACATAATACGTTAGTATACATTTATGTAAAATATGAAGCTATCATGACAATTGTTTGACAAAATGAATCAGTAAAGGTTAATACAAAATAAGGATGTTTGTATTCATATGCAAAGGAAACTTTTCAAGAAGTATCCTAGACTAGCTAAGCAACTCTACTAGACATGCATGCAAAATGTATAGGAGTAGCAAGGTATGTGAACTGTTTGACAAAATACCTCAAAGAAATGTGATCTTGCAACATTAGCAGTAAATATTTATAAGCAAGGAATTATGAATTTAAATACATTGGAACAAGATATTATTACTTAAGTTAAATATGATGCAATATCAGTCAAGAGACATGGGATGGTGCCTAGACGTCTAGGGAAAGATAACAAATGAAGTACAAGTGAAACATGTTTAGATGCATTTATAGGCTGAAATATAATGGAAAAAGTTGTATGAATACACTACATACTCTTACAAGTCAGGAGACAATTTTTTAACCTTTCAGTCAAGCAATATAAGTCATTGGAATAAGATATTATTATTTTTAAGTTAAATATGATACAATATCAGTCAAGAGACATGGGACGATGCCTACAAGTCTAGGGAAGGACATGTTGCACATAGCAACTTTCGAAGAAACAACACCTATCTCTTCCATAATGGTCATCTTGCTGAACATAATGTAAGTATAACATAGAAGTTACCATGACCAAATAGGTTCCTTCCTTACCTCACACCACTTGTCAAAAGTGAACTCAAACCATAAATACAAACTACCAAAATAGAATCCTCCATGACTCTTCCACTGAACTAGAAATTGCCATAGTCATAATAGAAATTTTTTGTCATAATCTCAACGTAGCAACCTATGACACTAGTTCCCAAAAATTATTAGGACTTCCAAAGTAATGAAAAATAAAACAAATAACTAAATTAACATGTTTAAACTAAAAGGTTGAGACACCTTAATCCCAACATTCTCCCACTTGTTGAAGACTTGTTAAGAGTCAAAACACTCTGTTATCTGCTCAAGGCCCCAAGACCCATAGAATTGACACACCATCTAAACTTCTCAGTGCTCACTAGCTTTGTTAGTGCATCAACAATATTTGCCAAAGTATCAATTTTCTCCAACTTCACCTTTCCATCTTCCACCATATCACGAACCAAATGAAACTGTACATCAATATGCTCTGTTTTGGCTTGGAAAGTAGGATTCTTTGCTAAACATATAGCACTTTGGTTGTCACAACATATAATAATTTGTCCTACATCAAAACCGATATCTGAGAATAATATCTTAAGCCAAATGGCTTCTTTACAAGCATGAGTAGCTACTAGTAGAAAAAGCGACTACAACTTGCCTCTTACTCATCCAACTCACTACACCACCAAACATCATGAACACATATCTGCTAGTGGAGATTCTGCTGTCAATGTCACCTGCCCAATTAGAGTCTACATACCCATGAATAATATGAGAATGCTAAGGTCTAGTAGGATTACCATGGAAACATAGGGAATACTCGAAAGTAGCCCATAAATATTTGATCACTCTCTTCATTGCATCCCAATGCACCCATCCAAGATTAGCCATAAACCGACTAAGGACTCCCACAACTTGTGCAATGTATAGCCTCGTACAGACCATAGCATACATTTGGCTACCAACAACACTCACATAAGGAATTCTACTCATGTCCTCCATCTCAAAAGGAGACTTTGGATAGTCTTCCACATAAAGTTTCATCCCTTGTAGAACATGAACAACTAACTCTTTGCAATTTGTCATGTTGAATCTCTCTAACACAGAGTTCAGATGCTTTCTTTGGCTGACCCAAAGCTTTTTGTGAGCTCTATCCCTTTTGATCCGCATTCCTAAAATGTACCTACTTGCACCTAGATCTTTCATCTCAAACTATGCTGACAACTGAGACCTCATAGAATAAGAAACTGAATTAGCCTCAGACAAGGAAGAGTAACCTTCCTTCATAGAATAAGAAGCTGAATTAGCCTTAACCCAAATAAGCTCATCCTATTTTTCCAAAAAGATGACCACCTTAGATTGCACAACCTTATTGTAATCATCCTTTAAATCTCGTGAAACAAGAAAAGATTTAATTAACTTCCAACAAGCAACAAGAATCACACCCAAATAATCCACCCAAAAATAATCAGAAACAAAATTACCCCAATGAGATTTAAGAACTATCATAAGGTCAGACCAATCTCCAATACTAGTCATAGTTGGGTACCCATTCCAAACCTCCTCCCAAAATCTAGCCTTACGACCATCGTGAACAAGCCAAGATAAATCCGGTAGAATAACAGATCGACATGAAGAAATAAAGTTCTAGATAAATGACCCCTTAGGGAGGTAATAAGTAGTGGAAATAATTTTCCTATCCAAACCAAACAAATATTTAGAAAACATAATTTTGGACCATGTCAAATGAGGAGATTTATATAATTTCCACACTAATTTTGCTCCCAAAGCGAAATTCTGAAGCTATAAATCTCTAATCCTCGCACCCCCCAATTTATTAGGGAGACAAATCTTGTCCCAAGAAAGAAGAGGGATACAAGATTTCCCCCCCACATACTCATTCCAAAGGAATTTCTTTAAAACCGATAGTAGCTTAAAAATAAAATTCTTAGGAGCTTTCAAAATAGACATGAGGTAAATTGAGGTAGCATTCAAAAATGATTTAATCATCAAAATATTACCTGAGAAAAATAACCATTTTTGCTTACAAGACAAAATCCCAATAAAATAGAGGAAATAAGTTTTTCCCCAAAATTATGCTTTTTCGAACCTCCAAAAAAAGGAAGTCACAAATATTTGCAAGGAAAAGAGCCAGTCTAAAACCCCAAAATTGAGATAATTTATGTTGAAGCATATGAGGAACATTTAAGAAAAATATTTTAGATTTAGCTTCATTGACTAACTGACTAGATGCAGAAGAGTAGTCTAAAATCACCTACTTAATAATCTTAGACTAAACAATTGAAGTGTAGCCAAATAGTAAACTATCATCTGCAAATAAGCAGTGAGCTTGAGGGGTCTAAATATTCAAGATCAGAATTCCTTTCCAAGACCCCCACTGAGTCTAGCAACATTGATGGCTTTTCTTAATCCCTCAACCATCATAATAAATAGAAATGGAGACAAAGGATCTTCCTGACGAATTTCCCTTGAGGAAGGGGAAAACACAAGGTGGACCATTGACTAGAACAAAGAACCTAGCAGAAGAAATACATGCCAGAATCCATTTGATCTATGAAGCAACAAAACCATTTAATTTCCTCAAGATTCCACTTAATAAATCTCAATTGACCCTATCGTATGCCTTCATCATATGAAGCTTAAGGATCATCGTTGAAATTGGGTTGCTTTAATGGGTGGAAATATCTAAATAAAATTCCAACATATGCTACTATTCCATTGATGGGTGAAATTATTATGGTAATTGATGAAGTGAATGATATAGACAAATAACTCAACCAAGTTTCACTAGATATTGTAATAAAGAATATCTATTTTGGACCTAGTGAAAGTGTTAATGATTCTTAAAGCATGCAATTTGATGGCACATGTTCTATATAAGTTCAAGGGCTATGATTTTCTAATTTTTGTTAATGGTGAAATATTTAAATATGATTTCATGTTGACATTCAAGTGCACAAATAATATTATAGAATATAAGACACTAATGCTAGATTGAATATTACATAAACACATGAAATAAAATGCATCAAATTCCTAGGATTCTTATAGTTCATAACACTATAGAAAAAAATATTTATAGAAAAATGGATAATACTCTAAAAATATATAGAAAGGACATTTGGGACACAATAGAATTGTTCGATGCATATAGCATGAATAGATCAACATGTAAATAAATAGAATAATAGATGCTATAACTATTGAGGAATTTGAGTTTCATCTATGTTCAACATCTTCTCAATATAAATTCATTATTTAGATCTTAACAAGGCCTAAGTACATAACAATTTCCGCAACTAGCAAGTATCCATGAAAACTAACATATTTATAGTTTCCTAAACTACATGAAGAAGTTTGACATCCAAGTAAATAATGACACATATATGGTAGTACATTTTAAGGATAGAAAATAATTTTTTCTTGATATTAAATTAGTCTAGATAAAGAATAGTGCGGAATTTCAAAAAGGTTGATTGAGCTGGAAAGAATTTTTGGTAGTAAAAATTGCTAAAAAAATAGAGGTTTGCCAATTAATAAAATACAATCTAGAAGGTGTGAACTTGGTCATAGATTTTAATCGAAAGATGGTCTACATAAGAAAAATGTTAAAAGTAATAGAGAAGAAGATGCTAATAGAATTCTTAAAGATATTCAAAAAACTACTATTCTTGCTCATATGATGAGTTGAAGCATATATGAAGGACCTCTTTGTATGCACTATTCTACTTTAGCTAGATACCACACTATTTCACCAAAAATAAAAGATCCACCAATCCTACCCTTTCCATAGAAATACAAAAAGAATTGATGAAACTAAAAGAAGGGGTATTGTTAAACCAATTAGACACTCAATGGATTTCAAAATTTCTCCTGGTTAGGAAAAGGATTGCAAAAATAAAGTTTTGTGTAGAGTTTATAAATTTGAATGTCAAATCCCTAAAGGATAACTATCCTTTTCCTAGCATGGATCACATGTTTTAAAAGGTGACTCTATTGCTAATTTAATTTTAATGATAGATGCCTTCTCAGAATACAACTAGGTTGTGGTCAAGAAACTCAAGAAACATAAGGGAACTTTATAACTCCCTGGGGCACATATATGTGTATACGAGAATGCCAATTAGAACCAAGAATGCAGGGTCAACATTTTAAAAATTCATAAAAGATATATTTATAGGTCTAATATATGAGATAGTGGTTATCTTTCAAGGCAATCTAATAACTTAGCAAAGGATATAGAAGATTACCATAAACATTTGGAGAAGATCTTCTAGAGATGCTTTGTATGGGATCTCTTTAAATAATAATAATTACCTAATGTGTTTGGTGTAGAAAAATAAAATAATGGGATCCATTGTGTCCAAGGGTAGAATTAGAATTGATGTAGAGATGGTCAAGTAATTGACCTCATTCCTAGGCCTAAAATAGTGAAAAGAGCTTATTCATTTTTTGGGTAGATCAGTTGTAGTTCGTGCCAAAATTTGTGGAGAAGATCAAGAAAATGTAAAAAATTCTAAAGAAATGACTAAGAAACATGTGAAAGGAATAAACATCAAAGACATTTATTGGTATTCAAAGGGCTATCAAAGAATTGCTAGTTTTGATTCGTTCTAGAACTATTTTGGACCTTGCTAACTATTTCCTTTTTCTTCTTTCCATACTATAGTGAACATGTTATTACAAAAGAATAATTAGAATATGAAGTGGCTAGATATAATAAAAAACTAATAGAGAACTTTGAAGCTATAATTCTAAAATCGTATGGCGATGCATTATAGTTTGATATGGAGAGACCCAAGTGGGTTATTTCTAGGACATTTGCAAGGCCCTTTTAAAGATAAAAAGTTGTGCATAAAGACATCAAAATTGGTTTTGAGTAAAATCTTTGCCAACGTCTACTTAGATGAAGAAAATAAATCTTATTCAAATAAATAAATACCTAAATAAACTTTTTTAAATAGATGATAGACAACAAAATAAGTAACTAAATGGAAACAGAAATAAAAAACCCACAGGAAATAAAATAATATTAAATAGAAAAAGAATGTAGAAATTATATGCGCTCTACTTTCCTTGCAACCAAATAGAAGATGGAGCAGTGTGAAAGTTGCCAGAAAATAGAAGACATTTGTTTATAAAAGGCGGACAAGAAGCAGTGCGCAAACAAATGCAATCACAAAGAAGCTTCAACGTTGTTACTATATACTTTCCAAAGTCAAGTGAATAATATAATTTAAGCTTTGGAAGCACAGAAACGAACAAGTCCATTACGACACGGGGGGGGCGGGGGGGGGGGAGAATGAGAGCCGTGAAGATAGGAGAACGGTGTAAGCCACATGGTAGTGCTCTTCTTGGATCGTCGAAGTTGCTCAGTTCCGTGCAATTTTATGCAATCATAACCATAAATTGGGAGAGGATGGGGAAGGAAAAACAGTGGGAAGTAATGGACTCGAGAGTTTTTGAGGCTGCCCATTTGGGAAATATCAATGCCATTCAAGATTTAATAGACGAGAGTGCTGATGTTTTGGAGCAAGTCACCAGTTCCAGCCAGAATTCAGTTCTTCATGTGGCTGCAAGAGCTGGACAGACAGAATTTGTGTCTGAAATTTTGAGAATCAAACCTGAAATTTTATCCTACGTCAATAGTAAGCGGGATACTGCCCTGCACGAAGCTGCAAGAGAAGGACATTCGGCTGTTGTGAAGGTGTTGTTGGACAAAGACCAACGCATTGTTTACAAGGTTAATCAGGATTATGAAACGGCCCTCTTTGTTGCTTGCAAGGAAGGCCACATTAATGTGGTTAATGACTTGATTCAAGTCGCTTCCTTGCTTGCCCTCGACTCCGAAAAACCAGACGAGCGGACCTCTCTTCATGCTGCATCAACTAGAGGACACGCAGGTAATTTCATTTAAGAAAATAAAAGAGAAAATTTACTGTGAAGACATTTGATGTTTAATTTGACAATTTGTATATTTATGGTGTGGTCAGACATTGTAAAGGAGCTGATTAAGGCGAGACCTGGGCTCGTTGGAAAAGTGGACAAGCAAGGAAGCAGCCCGTTGCATTCAGCTGCACCACACGGCTATCTGGAAGTAACGAGAGCGTTGTTAACAGCCGACCCGGAGATTTGCTACATGCTCGATGGCTCTGGAAGGTCGGCTCTCCATATCGCAGCAATGAAAGGACGGCTCAGCGTTGTTCATGAAATACTGTCCTTCAGGCCCGACTCTGCCGGCGTGCTCTCCACGGCCGGTGAAACATTTTTACATTCTGCAGTGGAGGCGAACCAGATCGAAGTTGTCAAGCACGTGGTTGACTTTCTTGACACATCCAAGCTTATCAGGACAGAAGACAACGAGGGCAATACAGTTTTACATGTTGCTACCAGGAAAAAACTCAAGCAGGTAAGCGTGCAGAGTGGCCCTCCCGTGCACAGAGATTCTTGCTTTGTCATATAATTCATTATTAATAGATTGAGGTTTTTGCAGATGGTCCGATGGCTGGTGACGTGTACGACTGTAAATGTAAACGCAGTGAACAAACAAGGGCTGACGGCACTGGATATCTTGGAGAAAGAACCGGCTCACTCGGGAGCCATGATAATCGGGGCGGCGCTCAAGGAAGTGGATGCGAAGCGCGCCTACGAGCTCCCCTTGGACCGCTTCAAGCGGGACGACCTCGCTCTTAAACTCAGCGTGAGCTCAATTAATAACCACGTTCGGGCTCAACTTTTCCAAACGGCCGACACGAGCGACCGAGTGAACGGCATGGCAAAGGAACTGCGGGAGCTGCACAAAGAAGGAATTAAAAATGCAGGGAACACCGTGACTGTGGTGGCGGTGCTCATCGCTACCGTGGCCTTCGCCGCCATGTTCACCGTGCCCGGCGGCCTCAAAAATGGCGGCGAGGACGAAGGTACGGCTGTGATGGCGCACACCGTCGCCTTCAAAGTATTTGTAATTAGTGACACCGTGGCTTTATTCTCGTCGTTTGCTATAGTTCTGATTCTGGTGACTGTGGTGCCCTTTCATAAGAAAGTCTTAATGAAGCTTTTGTTCTTCATCAACAAGATTATGTGGGTGGCTGTTGGATGCACTGCCTCAGCTTTTTTGGCTGCATGTTATGTGGTGGTGGGGCCCAAGAGTCTGTGGGTTGCAATTAGCATGTGTGTTGTTGGAGCAGGAAGTATGGTGTTTATGTTCTCTTCTCTCGCCTCGCTCGTTGCCGCCCATCAGATGAAGAAAGCCCGACTCCGGAAAATTAAGAAGCGGAGAAATGGTGAGCGAGTGGCAATCGTAACACACGTGGGAGAAGATGAATATGAAGGGAATTTAGGGGAAACGAGCCAGAGATTTCCTCGGAGACGTAACCATTCTTCTTCTGACTCAGACTTTGAAAGCTCTGAACAGGACGGCTTCCATCCTTTGTAAACACATCAAAACTATCAATGGCTTTGATAACTTCTTCGCAACTTCCTCTTTTGAAAAGTCTCTACCGTCTGTCTTTTGAAGGTGGAGGTCCCCATCTTTTGAAGGTGGAAAATGAAATAACTAATATTCTCCTTTATCTGTATTTCCAAGTTTGAACAATGACAGCCAATATCATTTTATTTTAGTTCATAAAGCTCGCAGGTAAAGCCTATTCGACAATGGTACGGCTGAAGATCGAATTCCATTGTCCCTCACTAGACTTTTCTTGCGGATTTAAATTGTATTTTTTTCATAAATAAGCTGTCTTTAACTTCAGTCCAACAATGAAACGTGTATTTGGAAAATATAACGACAACTAATGCAGTATTACTTTTCTTGCGCCTTCAGTTTAGTAGCTTTTATAATAATGTGAACAAATAGTCAGCCTTAAAAAGGTACGTACCCGAATATTAAATATGTCCGAATAATTAAAATTTTATTGGGGATATTCATTTGCTTTTTATTAATAAGTTGGGGAATTATATTTGAGCTTTGGTCTTGACTAAAGCGTATGCTATTAAATAAATAATTATAATGTTTAGTAGGAAAGAGAAATAATAAATCATATTTTATTAGAGGATAAAATAAAATAATTTAGAAGATTTTTGTAAAATAATTAAATTAGAGTATAAATTTTTTATGTTTGAATATTTTATTAGATAATAATAGAGAGTAGAAAATATTATTCAAGAGGTTCTCAATAAATGTCTCAATAATTTATTTGAAAACTATCATTATATGTAGTCAACTATTTCAACTTGGAACCTTGCTTGTGTATGTTATCTAACACCTCATAATCTGCTTGAGCTCACATGTCTAAGGACATGAACCACAAAACATAGAACAACTCCCTAGTTTTCGATTGCGCATTATGAATGTAATTAGTAAAGAAGACTAGATCATATAGTCTCTCAAAAACTTTAAGTGATCTCTGTCATGGATCAAGATAAGGTTAACTACAACTTTTTCTATAACCCCATATTAAGCTCTAAGCAATTGCAAATTTTGTCATACCATGTCTAGTTCTAGAGAAACCCCTTCCATGCCAATTAATTGAAGCACATTTTTTGTTTGTATCCTCCTCAATTCTCTCTCTACCTATACTTTCTTTAGCAACTAAGCCTTTCACAACTAACACTATCTCCGTATTACAAAAGTGGAATGATAAGAAAACTTAAAAGATCTTGAGGCAAATCATTGTATTGGCAACCATTATTTCAAGAATCACTATAAAATCCTCATGAATAGTAGCCCTTGACTGTAAAGATCTAGTTTTTCAACTCTAGGAATAGTGGAAAGGATGTGATTCCATATGAATCTACTGAAATTAATAGATTTTCATTAATTCTTTCATCATTAACAAGTAGTCAATAGATTTTTGTGAATGTATATGAAGTTTAATATGGAGTGTTAAAAACTAAATAAAATACAAGAAATATAAATAGTAGTAAAAAGTATTAAGAATGTTTTTATAATACCTTTTTTAAAAGTAAACGAAATTAAATCACTTAAATATTTCTAGAGATTTATATATTACAATTAAATTTTCAACAATGCTAAAATAAAAAAGAAAGGAAAGTATGTTACCTATGATAAGGAAGATGAACAGTTAATGATTTATTTTTGAGGAAGACTATCTATGGGGTTTTATAAAAAAATTAGCATAGAGAAAATGATTGTTTTCAAGATGAAAAGGGGAGCAATAATAGAGGTAATAGAGGCGAAGAATTTGGAAGAAAAATTTGTTAACAAGTGAAATTTTTTATTTGACTGATAAATAATTTAAGAAAATTTGACTACATATATGAAAATAGAAAGGGAATCCAAGAGCCAATGTTGTAGATAAGAGCTTAGATCAAGAAGAAGAAACTATAAAGAAGAATGGTATCCAAAAGTTTTTAAGTGTGATATAAGAATTATTAGAGAAGAAAAATGCAACATTAGAGTTTTAGTTGTAAGAAAAAAATAAAAAATTGTATTTAAAGTTTTTACATCGAGAGGCGTAACCTAGAATGGCATCATATAGGGGTCATCACTAGTAACGGTGTAAGAAAAAAGAAATGGGACAACACTAGTAACGGTGGAAGAAAAAAGAAATGATTTGTATTCCTGGAGAAGTGAAGATTAACCTGAGCTGTCACCGTCCAAGCTGTCAACCCTAGCTATCATCAACTGCAGCCCCATTGAAACCCCGATGAGAAGGAAGGAAAAAAAAAAAAATTGAAACTGACGATAATGGAAAAACAAAGAATTGCTTGACATTTTGGTTGTTACAAATGCATGGAGAAGGAAGTGCAACAGTCTTAATGCATGGAAGCGAGAATATGAGGGGTTACCGATGGTAAAATGTTTCAAGTGACACACATCAAAATGCAACGACAAAAAATGAACAGTCACCTTGTGTTTTTAAAAAGCTAATCATTTCATATTTGAATTGCAATAAACCATCATGCTCCACCAGACAAGTGTCCAAGACTTCCATTAACTTTTCATTCCAGCATTGGATTACTTCTCTTTGTATCTCGAATACTATTCTTCTCAATGTAGGTGCCATTGTTGACCACCTAACAGTAAGTACATTTATTGGGTTTTTTAAATTTGTAGGAGAGATAACTGTTAACACTGAATTGTAATAACTATGATTGCAGAACAAATGGATAGACATGTTTGGCTGCATGGTAACACATCCTAAAATGGTGCAAGTTCTATCGCATGGGCGACTAGGTCACAGGAAAGGCTCTCTTCGATTGGTATCTTGTTCCTCCATTGACACCATCTCATACTTTGATTCTCTTGATATGCATGTTTACAATATTGTATTAGGTATACTTCTAGATATTTGTGCTGAAGATTATAGGACAAATTTTCATTTCACAAGCAAAGGATTAAATAGTGGGATTGAAACCATTGTCGTATTATCTCACCATCAATTTCCATTGATTTGTTCATAGCAGATCATGCACCGCACTATCCATCTTTGAGAGAGGATATGAATCTGACATTGCATTTTATATTATCTTACACTTCTTGTTTTTCATTTTTAAAACAGAATTCGGATATACAGTGTGAGTTTCAAGGTTTCCAAAGGAGCATCTATTGAATGTGGTTCCACCCGATTCTGGTTGCGCCAACAATTTCGTTTTGAGGGTGTCATCCAGTAACATGCTTGAAAATTGTAAGTGCACTGGTTTAACAAAATTGATTATGCTTTGATGCATGTCCATGCTCTATTTGAAAGCTCCCATTTTAGCACAGGCAAGAAGACCATTGTCAAGGAAATTTGGTTTATACCTGCCAATTCCATTTGTGTAAGTTTTATAGCCATTTAAACAAATCCATTTTCTACAATTCTTGCAATCATTATATGATTCCATCCACATCTTGTATGCATGTCTATCAGAGAATTTCTAACTATAATTTTTTTCAAAAATATTTGTACCATTATTCTTAGATGCACCTCCATGCCTAATTCAAAAGCTCTTATTTTCACACAAGGAGGGAGAACACTGCGAAATAATTTGGCTTTATACCTGCCAATCAGATTATTCTGAAAGTGTCAAAAGACTTTTGAACAAATATTGCAAGCATTGCATTCCATGAGATGACATCTCCTGAGCCTTTGAGGTATTCTAACAAAAGGTTCACATGCAGCTGCTATATACGTTTGTCAGACTATTTTGGATTATCTTCTTCACAAACAACATTTTCTTCAATCGATGGAACCACATATAACTTTTGACAACCAAAACTTAAATGTTTTATGTATATCATTCATTGAAACATTTTTTAATGTTGCATTTATGTGGTACTCCCCATTACTGTGTCCAAATACCAAAGATTTAGAAAAATCAGAAATCATTTTTATATTTTTAAATCTTAAATACAAAAATATAATGTTTCTAATTTCAAAAAATCAAAATTACATTCCTATACAAATAGTGCAAAAACAATATTTTAATTCTTAATTTTCAATTTAAAATGATAAAAAACAATTTATATGATTCTAAATCTTAACACAAAAATATAATGTTTCTAACTTCAAAAAATCAAGATTACATGTCTATATAAATGGTGCAAAAATAATATTCAATTTAAAAAGATCAATTTTTTTTAATATGTTTCTAAAATTTAAAAATCAAAATTATAATGAGTTCAAGTTCTATTTTATAGGAAACATTTAAAGCTACAATTAAAAATGCTAACTTTCTATTTTCTATGAGTTGTTTCCCTCTACAAACATAAACATGCTTAAGTTGATCAATATTTCAAAAAAGGATTGTTATTTGGGAAATATTTATCAATAGAAAACATTTAAAGCTACAATACATTGAAATAGATGTTAGCAATTATAAAGAGTTGAAGTAATATTTTATAGGAAACATTTAAAGCTACGATTAAAAATACAACTTTCTATTTTTTATGAGTTGTTCTACAAACATAAACATACTTTTAAGAACTATTTTTATCTTCCAATGGTGTCTTATAGAAAAGTTTCTATATCTATTGTGCCTTTTACTAGGGATAACAATTATAAATTATTTTTAGAATAAATATGTATAGTTGAATTATTTAACACTATTGCCTTAATAAAAAAAAAAATCTTAATCAAAAAAATCTTAATCAATTTAGAAAAATCAAAAAATAAATTGTGTGAAAATTTTAAACAAAAAATATAATGTTTCTAAATTCAAAAAATGAAAGTTACATGCATACATGTATATATATAATGTTTCTAAATTTAAAAGATTCAAAATTACATACATACACAAATATTTCCAAAATGACATATATTTTTTAATTTGCAGTCAAATAAAAAATTATTCATATATTTCTATTAAAAATAAAAATATTATATTTCTAAATTAAAAAATATCAAAATTGCATACACAAATATTTCAAAACAATTTAGTATTTTATATCACATTTTCTCTCTTTATAGATTATATAATTTTTCATATAAATGTGATTTTTCTATTGATATTTTTTTTATCTTAGTTAATTTTATGTTATTTTATTATATATTAATAAATTAAAAAATTTATCTATATTTGAATTCCAAAAATTAAAAAAATTAAGCTTTTTAAATTACATTTTATAATTACCCTTTTTTATGCCACAAGACATTTAGCACATGGTTGTGTTAACATAGTTTTTATACCACACACACACACATGTATGTATATATGTATGTACATGTACATGTATATATATACTACATATATATACATGTGTGTGTATATATGTATACACACACACACACATATATATACATATTTATATATATACATATATATATACATATATATATATATATATATATACATGTATATATATATATACATGTATATATATATACATGTATATATATATATACATGTATATATATATATACATGTATATATATATATACATGTATATATATATATACATGTATATATATATATATATACATGTATATATATATATATATATACATGTATATATATATATATATATACACACACACACACACACATGTATATATATGTATAAATTGAACTTTAAAATTAACTATAAATTGAAATAGTATACCTAATTTACTATGAATCTAACTCAAACTACCATACTAATGCTAAATCATAAGAAAACCTAATACAATTTGTAACGCATGCTAGAATTCATCTTCAAATAAACAAAGTTATCAATTAGAAGCACAAGGGAAATCATGAATCCCTATCTAATAAACAAATCTAACAAACGAGACAATGAAATGATACAATCAAGCAAAATAGGAATTATAATTTCAATCTATAAAAACTCCCTATTTCGTGATTGCGTATTGCTTCCATTGCTCTTCTCCTCTTCGTGGTACAATGGCTCTCAGATATTGCGCTGCTAACCTGCAAGTGACACAAAGATTCAAAGTTCGTGATTGTTGAAAATAGAGATTGGATGCTCAATTTATAGAAAATTGGAGAGGATTGATTGAAAGGTGGAACAAAATGATCAAGAGGTGTGAACTAAGGTGAGCTCAAATGCAAGTTGATAGTTGAACTGCTGATTGTAGGAGTGAAATTCAATAGATTGAATAGATTAATTGAGTCAATTGATTGAGAAAAAGCTGACTGAGGGAAGAAAAAGAATGATTGGAGGAAATAAAGAGGATGACACAGAGAGCTTAATTTAGAAAAAACTAACTGAAAGATGGAAATAGAAGTTGAAGAGATAAATGATTTAATTAATTAATTGATTGAATTAATTAATTTAACATGTGCTTGCATTTAGATTTAGATTATTAATTTAATCTTTGCATGAGATATTATTCAAATAATTGAATTTATTAATTCAATTTAGTATTTGAATATATTTAGAACTTGACTTTGATTTTCAATTTGGTTTTTGAAATCATGCACATGTATTTGAATTTGGAAGAAATTAGAAGAATATGAAATTAATTGAAATTAGAATTTGGGGATTTGGAAATGGAAGAATTAATTAGTTAATTAAATATTTTAAAGAAACTATTTAATTATTTTAGAAATGGAATTTAATTAAATAATAAAGATTATTTAATTTAAAGGAATTAAATCACAATTAATTAAATAATAAATAAATAATTAATATTTACAAAAGGGTTGAATGATTAGATGATTAGAGATAGAAATTGAATAATTAGTAATTTCTTTAAATAATAAAGATTATTTAAATTGGGGAATCAACCATAATTAATTAAATAATAAATATTTAATTAATATTTAGAAAAATGGTTAAAATGATTAAATGATGATAGAATAGGAAAATAGAATAATTAATAAGATGAAGAAATATGAAATTAGAAGAATTAGATTAATAAGTTTAATTGACTTAATTAAATAATAAAAATTATTTAATCAATTAGAGGAATAATTAGTACATGATCAATGAGACATTTTTAGGTGTCTACATTTGCCCCTCTTTGAGACAAAGTCGGAATGACATTGTTTCAAAGAAAACAAAAAATTCTGCCCCAGTATGCCTTAGTATTGCTTGTATAGTGTAAATATGCCCCCTCGGAAAAGGTGGTCGAAAAATTCAAAAATTGAGACCAATGTTTTCGATACCAGTTTAAAGAGCAAGCATGTGAAATTTCGTGTCATTTTGAGATCGTTTGAGTAGGCTACAAGTTGTTTGAAGCTGGCGGGGACCACGGGCGTCAGGGTGTCGTAAAATCTTTTTTTTTTTTTTTTGAGATATAAATAGAGAATTCTAGGGATTCATTTGCTCATTTGTGATTTGGTAGTTCCTTGGTTTCTTTGGTATTTCTGTGCCTGTTTCTGAGTATTTTGATCATCATGGCTGGTTATAGAGTTCGATTGCACTTGTCGGACCAAGTACGTTCATTTCAGAGACCTCCTGGGACTAGCGGCATGGTATTTTTCATTGTTTTTCCCTGATTTTCACCTGTTTTTATGCCTGTTTTTCAAAAATTGTCCTTGATCATTTTTTGCTTTGCGTTACGCAATCGCTTGTCGATTTTCACGCATTAGTGTTTAGTGTACCACAAACGCTTTAAATGTTACGCATGCGTCGTAAGTGTCACGCATTAGATTTATCATGCCGCATTCGTGTGTATCATTACGCATAAGTGTTTTTAATCACGCATGCACCCATTTTGTCACACATTAGCTTTAATCATCACCCAAGAGTCTTATTTGTACCGCATAAGTCATAACTGCTACGCATTCGTTGTATATGTTATTTGTTGTCAAGCGTTTGAAAATATTTTATGTTTATCTAGATTCGACATCTGATATTTTGACCATTTTCTCATTGCAGGAGAACATTGGAGTGTTATACTATTGACATAGCAGACCTAGTGGACTTGATCTTCGAGCTGACCTACTAGATGATGAGATTGAGCATATTCGTCAGCTTGGTCTTTACCATGTATTGCATTTGCTAGAGGTTACAGCCAACAGGGCCATGATTACAGCTTTGATAGAGCGGTGGCACTCAAAGATGTGTTCGTTTCATCTTCCGATTGGTGAGGCATCCATTACGTTAGAGGATGTATGGTGTACACTGCGTATTCCCATTCATGGTGAGAGAGTTATATATGACCATGATGATGGTATTGCTGGATTATGTGCACTTTTTGAGTGTGAGATTCAGGATTTGCAGATTAGTGGCCATTATGAAATCCCTTGGGTCCGATTAGACTATGATGACTTGACCATTATATTATGCGGTATTGTTGGTGGTTTACTGATACCTGATCGACAAGGTCATGGGTTTCTAGTTGGATGGGGCAAAGTGCTTCATGATATGATTGTGCATCGTCGACTGTATGCTTGGGGTCCTTGTCTACTTGCCATGTTGTACTATCAGATGCATGGTATTATGTATCTGGGATACCGTTCTATTAGTTGTGGTGTTACTTTACTACAGACATGGGCATGGGAGCACATTTCTATTTCTAGGCCTATTGTTCATGTAGATTTGCAGCTTGGTGAGCCTTATGCCTTTAGGTATACAACAGGTATCAGACATAGGGGTTCAGGGAACACCTTGTACTGGAGACATCAGTTGGATATATTGCAACATTTCATCTGGAGACCTTACTTAGATTGCCTCGATTGGCCTGATGATGTAGTGCACTTGTCTTTTTGTCGACAACAGAGATATCTTATTGGGAGGACCTTTGAAACTCAGCAGATCGTAGAGATGTATCTTCCTGGGCGGGTTCTCAGATAGTTTGGTGAGGTACAGGTGACACCTGTGGTTACTGCATATTTTGCTCATGTATCGCGAGAGGTATCTGATTGGGGTGTGTGTATTTAGCCACATGTTGCTTATGCTGAGTTCGATTCTTTGTAGCCATTACTCTGGGGTTGGGGTAGAGGTGGAGTGGATTAGGGGACGACAGTGGAGTATGATGCATGGTTTGCTAGGCACGGGCCAGTGCCTTTGACTGATCCTGTTGTTCCGATTACAACACAATAGATTCGCCATCCTAGATAGTGGTTGAGGATAGATGCAGGGGAGAGAGCCGGAGGAGATGGTGGAGATGGGGGAGGAGGTGGTGGAGATGGGGGAGATGGTGGTAGAGGAGAGGGAGATGAGGATATAGACATTGGTGGAGACACTGAGTCTATTAGTAGTGAGGACAGCGATGATTCTTCGGAGTCATCGAGTAGCGAGGGTGGGGATGATGATGATGATATGCTAGAGTTGGAGGATGTGCCTGGTGCTGAGGATGGGAGAGGACAGGTTGATGATGAGCTGGAGACTCTTAGAGCACGGGTCCAGAGTTTGGAGGACAAGGTCACCAGACAAGGTATCGAGCGAGATTGTCTCCAGAGGGAGAGATGAGGCAGTGCGGAGATGTCAGATTACTATGGATGCCTTCGATTATCTTTTCAGAGCAAGTACATATGCATGCGACTAGGCAGATAGGTATTTCACTTCTGCATAGGAATCTATTTATTATTGGCAGGCATATGAGAGAGCCGTCCTTGAGGGTCAGAGAGAGCCTAGCTTTAGTGCATACATGGGGAGGAGATCGAGTAGATCTACTTCATGACGGACTAGCAGTGGTGGTGTTATGGGACCACCTCAACATCCCAGGGAAGGATCTAGTGGACAGGATCCACCTGTTGATAGAGGTAGTGTTGGTTGATCATGTTATCTAAGCCTTCGGGCTTATTTATTGTATTCACACACATTATCATTTTTGAGCTATATATATGGCATGCGGGTTTTTTGGAAATGACCTATGTATATTATTTTCCATGTATGCTTTATATGATGTTATGAGTTGTATGATGCATATCTACTTGAATTCTATATGATTCTAAATGCAATGGTAATACATGTACGATGTAAATGAAATCTAAATGAATGCAAATGAACTCTATAATGAAATGCAAATGAACTCTATAATGAATGCAAATGAACTCTATAATGAATGCAATTGAATCTATAATGAATGCAGATGAATCTATAATGAATGTATTTTTGTATGATAATGGTTGAATCAATTTTAACTCAGATACTCCTTGAAGAAATGTTAGTCAGATGGTAGAGAGAAAAAAATGATGTTAGAAAGAATGGTAGAAAGAATGCGACTAGACAAAAGATGAGAAACCAACAAACTATCAATAAGCAAATGAGATGAAAATGAAAATGAAATTGAATGAATCATGAACTTGTGTCACATATTTTATTGCATCAATATATATTCATCATTGAGCCTTATTATTGAGCAATGAAACTTTTAGCACATCAGGGTATAAGGAACCAAGATGAAAAGATATCTCATTTGTAGAAACAAACATGTAGCAGACAAGGAGTGAACCCTCCATTCTAGGAATTGTGGTAGGGGTCGAGGTATGTGTGGCGATTTCACCTTGATGTGAAGGCTTTTATCACAGACACCCACTAGAGCAATTTCCCTAGAATTTCATCGGTTCACACCACAAACAACAAACAAAGAAAAAGATAATGCTCATCATAGCTCCTCTAGTCACATGTGGACATCCTTGAGTAGCATAGAAACAATATCTGTCGCCAAATGATAAAAAGATATAGACTGACCCGGATAAAATTCAGCAGCTATATTGACCTTGTGCCTTCGTTCTCAGTTGTTTGATATGATGGTTGATAATGTCTAATCTCAGAAAGTTGCGGACCCCATTTAAGACTGACCTATCTGATTTCGAGTGTATCCTCTTCTATTTAAGACAAGATAATTATCATGTTGATATGGATATGATACGACTGATAATATAGTTTGTTCAGTTGATTGCAAATGTTTGACTGGACTATCGTATCCTTTGTTAACTTCGTGCGAAGTGTTTGCTAGATATCTGCTAGGGTGTTTATTTCTCGCAAGACATTTTATTGCAAGTTTTTTTGATTGATTGATTTTTGATTTCCAAGATCTTTTTCGATGTTTTTGGATTATGCAGGTAGATTTTTGAATGTTTTTGTTTGATTTTTCCAGGATCGTATATGGATGTTTTTGGTTGATTTTTTCAGGACATTATATGGATGTTTTTGGATTTTAAGTTTTTTAATGTTTTTGGATTTTGAGTTTTTCAATGTTTTCAAATTTTGAGTTTTTCAATGTTTTTGAATTTTTTCAGGACTTTATCTGATTTTTTTTGGATTTTTTCAGGACTTTATCTGATTTTTTTGGATTTTTTTAGTTATGCCCCCAGTGTGCAGACCTGTATGACATGATGATCTGCAGAATGCGTGTGGAGACAAATAATTTTTGCCATGACCTATGTGAATGCAATATGCAGGATGAAGATACACTTCCTATTCGAACAAGGTTGACTGTCTTTGTTTTTGCATTTGAATACACTAATTGAAAATGAAGGTGCAAAACATTTCATAGATAAGTGGTTAATCGATCTCTAATGCCCTTCAGCACATTCATCTCAACACACTTAGTGACTGGGTTTTACAAATGGAGACGCATAAAACTTCCCCATTGGTTAATTCTTGAAACTTTGATCTTCTTTTGCCCATGTCTGTGCAGATGAGTTAATTCCCACTCTTGTGTTCACTAAATATCCTTAGTATCCTATATGACTAGCTACATGGATTATTCTAACTTCAAAAGCATCCCGAATAGAGCCTCGCTACCAACAAGCCTTAAGAGCTCCGACGAGGTTATAGACTGTAATTTCTCAAATATTGTTCCATTGCCAGAAGGCGTTCATAGCCTTGATGGAGTTACTTGTATGTTCCCATAGTCAAGCCTTTTATCGTATTTGTATACATGATATTTCAGTTATATATCATTGCTCTTTTGCCTTGAGATGGATATTTGGCATAACTCTTTTTCTCTTTTTAATGTTTTTTTTGCCTTGACTTGTAAGTAATGAAACCTACTTGGGTGTGACAATTACAGTGGCGCTGAAGTAGAATTTTAGATTTTTCACTTATCATATGATCAACTAGGTGTCTAGAATGAATTAGAGATTTTGTTAATGTGTTTGAGATATAGCAATTGATAGATTGTGGGTTAACAAGTCTCAAATAGTGAAATCACTACCCAACCATAAGTAAAGCATCGTCACAGGGTAATGTTGAGAATGAATGACTTTTAGAACCCCAAAGACTTCATGTCCGAATATCTAAGAAAGGCGATGACCCTTGTTTTCTTTAGATGCAAACAAATGATAAACTCGAACAATTGCCTTGTTTTATTTGATGCTTCTATATAAGAATGCAGAACTTTAAGAATGCAATGCGTCTAAAAAGGAAACTACGTGTTATGCAGTGTTTTAAATGATATGAGGAATATATATAAAGATAGAAGAACATATAAAAAGAGAAATTGATAGGAAAAGAGATGGAGATGTGAAGATGGAGATAGAGATAGATATGGATAGAATGTGATAGAGAGAGTAAGAAAAATGGAGGGAGAGATGGAGTGAATAAGTGAGATTTAGAGATAATGAGATATAAATATACATGAAGATAGATCTATAGGGATATAGAGAGAGAGGGGACAAGATAGGGAGAGAAAGGAGGTGGTAGAGACAAGTAATATATAAGTATAGGTAGGATAAGGTAAAGGAGGGAGATAAATAGAGTGAAGAGAGATTATTAGAGAGAAATATAGAAATAAGGAGTGACAATGATGGAGTGGGAGAGGGAGAGATATGAATAGAAAGATGGAGATATATGCAGAGATGCATGTAACTTGGAAAATTATTTATCTACATGGAATTATAAAATAAGTGACATAAGTAGAAAAGAAAGAGATATATAAAATATATTATATAAGTATAGATAGACAAGTGATAGATAAAGGAGGTGATAGGAAAAAAAATGAGATTTTGTATGCAAAATTTGTGAGTATTTAAAGTTTTAAAATTGAAGGACTAACTTAAAATGATTATAATTAATTTTTGGTTTATAATATCATCAAACTACCTCATCCATTTGATAGGTATGTGAATTACCTTTCCAACGCCTATAAAAAATCAAAATTTTGATAAGAAACACAAAAGTTATGCCCAGTTTACTAAACTATATTTTTTATGTTGAGAAAATCGGATATCCGATTCGATTTGAAAAGTATGATATCACAATAGTGACATCACAATGGTGACATCACAATAGTTGCATAACAAATTGGATATCCAATTTGGTTTGGTATTACCAAACCAAATCCAAATTTTGCCCCACCCAAACAAAAAGTCAAAGCGGATTTTGGCGTGTTTGGAAAGGTTGAAAATGCATTTTTTTCTCCATTACCACTTTTTGGCCCCCCATGATCTTGCACATACCCATGAGGTTGAGGCCACTCCAAAAACTACTACAATCCCTAAAATATTAGGTGGAGCTAATGAGTCCATGAAAGAAAAATATAGCAAAGGGGCAAACATTGTGGAGAAAATGGGTTTTATAGGTGGTGGTCTATGTCCTAGAGGAGAAGGAATTTGGTATCCACTTGAGGTACAACTTCCATCAGATTCAAAATCAAAAGCTCATGTTAAACCAGTCATTGGACTTGATTCTTCAGATTCATCATAGAAAGTTACTACTCATTACCCTCAGGGTCCACTTGCATTTGTTTCAGGTTCAAATCCACAACCACCACCACATCATGGTATTCCCATTGGTGGTGAATCAAGTGCAATTACCACTGGTGTTGAATCTAGGGATAATATTCCTATTAGTGTTCAGTCAAGTTCCACTATGATTGGTGGAGTTGGCATGGGTACTACTACTGATACTAGTTGTCTTGGTGTTGGACAAGGGAAACAAAAAAATATCTCTTGCAAGAGGCCACTAGTGGTAGATACTCATACTATTCAAAATCCTATATCAAGTGCCACTGACACTACAAATCAATCATTTGTAGCTTCAGATCACACACCTCGAAAGATTATAAAAACTACACATGAAAGTGTCAGTGGGAAAAGATCAGGAATGGTTGTTGGTAATCCTAGTAATGCATTAGTTAAAACCACAGGCATAAGTGGAATTGGAGCCTCTACTATTCCTATGTCACCTTTCAAACATTCAATTGCTTCAGCAAGCCCAAATTTTCAATTTCATGATTACTATGAAAAATTTGAACACACAAGAAATGCAAATAAAGAAAAAAAGAGAGCATTTCATAGGGTTGCCCTGACTGAAGTTTTAGATGAACAACCTACAAGGAACATGGTATTTCCAACATATGACCCACACAAAGATATGATGGAGTTCATGGTTGTTATGCCCCAAACTAAAGATAAAAATCCACCACATAGTCAGATAGATCCCTCTAAATTTCAAGTTAGCACCCTCCAAATGGATTTTTCCAAAGTACATAATGTGGACAAAATTATTGTGTCAAAAAGGACTAACGAAGTGGTCTACACTTCACTACTAAAGGTGGAGAGAGAGAAAAATAAACTAGAGAAACAAATAAAAAAGTTACAGGCAGACCTGGCAAATGAAAAAATCAAAGAGGAAAGCAACAAATAACAAGTGCAATGATTTACAGAAAAGGATAAGGAATTCAGGCTTTGCAATAGAAATTGTAGAGTAGGAAAAGATGGATGTAAAATTGAAGGACCTGAGAGAAAAACTGGCTAAAAGCAGTAAAAAAATTGATGAGGAAAGAGCCAGTTTTCAAAAATTATACCAAAGTTATGAGTCTACTGCTACCGAAATAAGAAAAACACAGGACCTATTGGATCATGAGAAGGAAAAATGAAAAACATTTGGAAGAGGAAGTAGAGGAAGAAAGAAAAAATGTGCACAAATGAAAGAAGACATGCACAATGCAAATGATAAAATTAAAACTTTGGAGGATAGATTGAAAGATAATATGAAAAATACAACGAAGTATATATAAGAAAGCATTTGGTGACAAATAATGCAAAGGAGTGACAAGTTGTGTGAATGGTTTGAATTGAATGAAAGTCTGAGATTAATTTATATGAAAATCAAAGGGCACTTTGAGAAGAGCATACATGTTTATTCAAAAGAGGATATGGCAAAAAATATTCTGCAAGTAGTCTACAATACCAGTGACAACTACTTGGCATCTAAGGGAATTAAGAGCTGCATTGATGCCACAGTTAAGACATCATCTATCCTTCAAAAATGCCAGAAACTAAGGAAAACATCAGAAGTTATGGATAAATGTGGCAAAAAGATATTGAAGCCATAAGAAAAGAAAACTACTTTGATTAAACTTGGTTTGCCTAAGACCGTTGACCCATCAAATAAATTCATTGGAAAAGAAGCTTACAAAAAAAACATGGAGATAAAAAATGAAGTCTGATTTAGACTTGCTTCCTAAGAACACAAGTCCCCAAAGCTTTCTAGAATTCATCCAACCATTTACAACTTTGAATGCGGTATTGGGTGAAACAATGATGTCAAGTCACTCTTCTAAATATGGATTGTTTTCGAAGTTGCAGTTGACTTTCCATAGATTACAAAATATTGACCTTCCATCAGACGAAGAGTGGAGCACCCTATAAAAAATAACACAAAAATCTTAAGAATCATAGTATGTATTGCACAGTTTTCTTCTTTTACTCTTAATTTCAAGGTTTTATGTTTTTTTTGTTTGGAATTTGGCGTTGTTTAAAATAACTCTGTTTTATGAATAGGAAAAAACCAGCACTCGCTATTGCTAAATTACTAATCCAGCCTATGAATCTATGATGCATAATGCAAAACTTCAGCCTGTAAATTTGTATTCTCAAATTCTCCCAAGCTTTAACATTTCTGCATTTCTCTATTTGTGATTACTAGGTTTTGGGCTATGCTATTATCTATATTTATTTTATCATGGATTGAATTAATATTTAATTTTGAACTCTGTTTTTTGAATAGGAGACATCAGACATGTAGCAGTTGTTAAATTGCCGATCCGAGCTATGATGGCCATGTAAATCTATGCTGAGTTTGTGATTTTGATGTTGAGTCTTCACATGTTGCAATTCAATCTAAAGCTGTTGTTTCTCCCTTGTTTCTATAAAAGGGAATTCAGGGTCATTTGCAAAGGGTTCTGAAACTTTGTATTGACTTTTGCATGGATAATCACACAGATTGGTGTATTACTATTGAATGAATTGTATCATATGGCTATATTTTGAAAGAATTAATAAAAATATAAGTTCTCAAACATGTCTAAATAAACATCTCTGTATCAATAAACACATTATGGTATTTTATTATGCTATTTTAAATTTGAAAATAGGAAGTTGAAATATACAATTACAAATCAATATTAAATTCTAATTGCAAAAAGTTAATAGACTCATAAAATATCATCAAGTTATCAACCACAATAATATGATTTTGTAATATGAATGCTAAGATACAATAATAAGATTAATAAATACCAATCTCTTATAGTTGCCATTCATCCTCATCAAATTCAGAGATTTCTTGATTCTTGTCTATGGTTTCTTCACTCTGAGTCTGCATACCTTCATTGAACTACATCCCAATGCTACCAGTAGGTCCAGTACATGAGTCAATAGTCCCATTGACACTTTGGTTTGAAGTGTTACCCAAACCTCTTCTTTCACATTTGGACCTCCAGATTTGCAGTGCCCTATCGTAAGGAAAAGTGTGGACATCATACCTAGATGTATAGAGCCTCAAGCAATTTTTCAAAATTTTGTCTAGTTTGTTTCTTAGCTTTGATTTTAGGACCCCCAAAGCACTAAAAACTCTCTCATCTTTCATTGAACCCAATATCATGGTAAGACATAAATCAAAAAGCTTCAAATATTCTGGCATTGAATCATGCAATGCTGCATTCTCAGCTATATATTTCCAAAGCCTTGTTACTGATCCCTCTTCACGGGGCTCTCCATTGTGCCATATTGTTCTCTCACAGTGTATGCAAAACGAGATGATTGCTCGCAAAGATGAGTTTCATCTAATATTCCATTTATAGTTACTCCATTCAATTATCTGGATATGCAAAATTGTTTTATCAAAGTCAGTAGTTTACTTCAAAAATCAGCTGGACTTTTGAGGCTCCAATATTGAGGAAACACAATAGACATGGCTTCGAGTAGGTTTTAAGGAGGGAATCTGCTTCTAATTTATGAGGAAAGATCATAGGAAATTTTCTTCACAGTAGTAGTTACAGTCTCAACAATCTTGTCGAAATCTTCCCTTGTAACTCTTGCTAGTTGCTTCTTGGAGCGCTTTCTTGGTTCCTCAGGGTTGACCATGGCATAAAAGTGCATTGGTATCTCAACTCCCCATACATTGGCACATACCTCCATGTTTGCACCGATTTGTAAAAAGTTATCAGGATTGTTCAAATTTGTGAGTGTCCGCCACTTAACAATTTTTTCATCAGATAGTGTTGGTTGATTTTGATAGAGATTGTCGAGGGTCATGCATGTCATCTTACAAAGCATAGCATATTCTACAATATACAAAGCTCTTTTTTGGGCAGCCTTCATAATATTTCTTATTTCCTCTAGCATGGGCAGAAGAGCTGCTAAAGTTAAGAGTGTCTCTAGATTACTTAACCTCTGAAGAAGGTCTGGAAATCTTGGTTGCTCTGATTTGTCACAAGTTGTGTGAAATAGTCCAATCAAGGATGAATATTCTAAAAAAACTCGATGCACTGGACCATCCAAAGAGATCCATCTGGTATCATTATCCTTGAGAAGCTTATTCCCATCTGTTATTCCATCAGCAAAGTGTTGAAATTCCATAAATTACTTGGGACTTCGACATAAGTGTGAGTAGAGCTCTCTGATTAAAATTTCAATTTTTTTTACCGAAGCATACTTGCTCACAATTCCAAAAGATAGATTCATTTTGTGAGCCATGCAGTGAATTGCAATAATGTACGGTGCAAATGAAGTTTCAATCTTTGTACAAAGACCGTTCCTGTGACCTTGCATTACTGAAGCTCCATCTGCTCCAACACACACCGATTTCTTGGCAACCATCATGTCATCCATACCTCCATATTCAATTAAAGTTCTATTTACTAGTTGAAATAATTTTTCCGCTATCGCACTCTCCTTCATTTTAGCAACATATAGTAGATGAGGTTGGCGGGCATGATTCTGTATAGTATAAACATGCATGCATACCCATGAAGTATTGTCTACTGCAGTAACTTCGTCTAAAGAAAGTGCAATAAAGTTTGACTCTCTTATTTTTTCCTTTACATCTTATTTTTCAACCTCAGCAAGACAACTTGCCCATTCCCATACATTGTTTACTGACCAGTGTCTATTAGGATAGTTAGGAACTTTCAAAAAGTGTAATAAACCACTAATTGATGGGAAATCTGTCATAGCGCACCCTCTGCTCAAAATATAAAAAACAACGCCTAACAGAACAACTATTCCTAGTTGTTCTATTTGCATTGCTTTTCCAAAACTAGCTTCACTAGAACCTTTAACTTCAGCACGATTTGTCTGTATTTTCTCATGAAAATAATACTCTCCGACATTCCTCACATGCTTACATTCCTCCTTTGTTTTCCATCTTATCACTGATTTTTCAACTCCGTCTATCATTTTTTTTTCATAAAATTTACCCATATGCTTTTCTATGGTGTCAAATTTTAGTTGCAACCTAACTTTTTTGTTATGTCTCCAAGTGCAAATCTTACATCTACATTCTATTGGAGGCTCTCCTTCAATTGGATTCTTCACTGGTTCAATGAATGGATACTTTGATACCCAATTAATTTGAAAATTCCTCACTAACATATCCCTCTCCCAATCCTTTTTTGATTGTGGTTCATCCTTTTTTGATCTGTCTTTTCTTCCCCTTCCATGCATTATCATCAATGACATTATCACCCAAGTCGATTATATCATTCCGGCTAACTTGGGCATCTACCAGATAATCTTCTTCAAGATCATCCTGATCTGAGATATTAGGTTCACCCCCGTCTTCAACATGCAGTGTAGGTTGCGAATTTGGTACTTGTACTTGTGATGATGTACCTTCCTGATTTTCACCACAATCTTTTCCAAATCCAAAGTACGAAGACAACGTTCTTTTTTTTGTTGGCCTCTCATGGCCTTCCCCACTTTCAGGTTTCCTACCCTTCTTCCCATTCGACATCTCTAATGAAATAAAGGCTGCCAAAAAAATATCAATTTGTTGAAGAAGCAATAATAGACTATAAAGTATAATGTATGTTTCATTGGCCCTATGACCTACAATCTAGATGTCTGAGGTCTGAATGTCGTGGCTGGCCACTTGGCACTAACGGGTCACCACTGAATAAAAATGAACTCAACAGTGCAAACAAATATAGATAAATTTAGAATAATATTATAACACTTCAAAAATATGATCGCTCACCTTTAGGTCACTAGCAGTTGCCAATGCAGTCAACAACAATGATTTTCCTTGGTCTGAAAATTCGCTATTGATCAAAATTTAGAGCCTAGAACCCACCAGATTGTGTTGAGACAGATCTGATCTTTGCATGTATTTATATCAATCCTTATATGGCGAATTCCATGGGAATTTTCTATGGTATACAAATATTTGGAGAATCCCATGTAACTATAACACGACTTATGTAATTTTCGAGGCTATTATGGGTCGTCAAAATAATTGGCAAATACAATATAGTTGACGTAAGTTGGGGTGAATGGAGATGTGTCAGAAAAATTCTGGGAGAATTGGGTCCTCCTGGCTAAAAAATCTTCACATGCGTATAGGCGAATTATGGTCGTCTATTAAGTCAACCTCAGAGAGTGTAGGCAAAAAAATTAAATTTACTGTGTGTCCACCGTATATTGTATTGGTAAAATACTTGCATAGAAACATTTAATTACATAAAATATATGGAGATTGGGCCGAGAATTTGACGAAAATTGATAATGTTCTAGCGACATGGACACCCCCAGTCAGTACAAAATATTCGCCATTTTTCAGGTCGCCGACATGAAAATTTTTCCATTGGTGAATATTCGCCACTAAAGTAATCTCTGGGTCTAAGATGGCAACAAAGAATACATGAATGTGTTAAAATTCCTATTAATAATGAATATTATACATTTACATCATCTTTTATGATATTTATGAAAACTATATAAGCATGTTTTGAAAGAAAGGATAGAAACATATCAAAGTAATATTGTATAAGGAAAATAAGTTAGATGTTGGTTTAATTCTTGAACATATATTGTATAAGATGATGTGCATACATTTTGAATTTTATTGAATACATCGTAAAAATAATTATCTATATAAAATCAATGATCACATATATGTACTCAATCAACCATGATATTTCTTATTCTAAATTTATCTTATCTTACTCATTGAAAATATTTATATAGATTTTTGAATTTAATTGAATACATCGTAAAAATAATTATCTATATAAAATCATTTACATTTGACATTGATATCCGTTACATCATTTACCCTCAGTGATCTCTTGTCGAATGTTGCACCAGTTAGATCTTTCGCTGTGTCATTTGAGACTCTCTTGGTTTTGTCAGGTCTGTTACCGGTGGAAGGTAACCCTGTTAGTGCTTTGACAACTTCCTTAGTAATCTTGTGAATAGAGTCCAACCAAAAGAATTCATCATGAACCCTTCTTAGCACAATTATTATGATATCCTTTGGAAAATCTAGGATACTAAGAATTTTTGTAAAACCTAGGGTTTCTATTATCTTGTGTTCGGTTTTGACATTTCCAGATTCATCACAAATTATAGATTTATACATGTTTTTGATTTCATCATCGCCCAATTCCTCCAAATGACAATGTATATACATTCTAGGGTCTTCAACATAAACTACTCCTTTAGGGATTTGGGAGAATGCACCTATGTCATCATCTTTCTTAGTAGTTTTGGGAACCAATTTGAAGACGGGTCTAGGGCGCTTAACTACCTCAACAACAATAGGGTTTGCAATGAATTCAGGAGTAGATGAAGAAGCCATGGATATAAATACCTTTATCTGCCTTAAGGAATGATTGCTTGATGAATTGCTTCGCTACTTTGCTTGGAATGCCTTTGCTCGGGATTTTTGCGCTCTCAAAGATTTGAATGCTCGATGAAATGAAAATGGAGCCAAAACACTTGTTTTATAATGTTATTTTCTTCACCTGCCACATTTAATGCTTGCTAGTTAAGTCACAACTAACTTATCTACCAGTAAAGAAGTAATCTCAACTTCTCACCATCAATCGAGGGAATAATAGCATGTTTCTCATTTAGTTGCTAAACCCTCAAAGGATTTTCCTTCAGTTAGATGAAGAGTCTCCTGCCGGTGGAGTGTTACTCTGTTCTGCTAGTGGAGGAGTATTCCCATCAACATTCTATTCTGATTTTCTAATCCATTGTTTTGAGAATTCTTGCTTTACCTCTTCAACTTTTTCTTTACCTTTCAAACTAGGACCTTTGTTATTTTCCAGTGAGGATTTGCTTGTACAAAATTTAGCAATGTGTCCAATCTTGTTACAGACATAACAAGTCACATTATTTTTCTGAATAACTTTCCCATATCCTATGTCGGTATGTGCTCTGCATTGATTAGATAAATGTCCAATTCTTCCACAAACATAACATCTTACATTCATTCTGCAATTCTCTGAATTATGACCAACTTTGTTGCATTTTGAACATTGATCGGTGGGTGTATTGGTGTTCTGATAATTTCTAGATCTACATTGATTTTCTCTATGACCATACTTGTTACAATTAAAGCATTTGCCATTAAATTTATAAGCATTTGGTTGCCTTACCGGTTTGCTATGATCATGTGTGTTTGCAGTACCAGAGCTTTCACCAGCTTCAAAGCCAAGGCCATTAGTGTCACCATTAGGTTTCTAATTCTTTAGCATGTCACCAAGTTCTTCTGAGCTTTTCTTGAATTTTTCCTTGTGCTGATTTGTAGTAGCCAGTTCTCTTTCCAAGATTTCTTTCTGTCTCATAAGTTCATTTGAGTCATTTTGTGTATGCATCAGATCTATCTTCAACATATCATTTTCATAACTAAGTCTTGTGTTTTCATTTGCAACATCATTCAGTCTTCTAGTTAGATCTTCTTCATTTTTCTTCCTATCTTCAATTTCTTTGCAAAATCTCATAGTCATATCCTGCATCTCATTCTGTGTTGTACTTATCTCTTGTCTTAGTTTTTTTACCAGATCATTAAGAGTTTCCTTTTCATCTGCCTCTTTCTGCATCTTCTCACAAAGTTCTCTTCTTTTATTCCTTGCTATAGTGTAATTCTCTTGAAGTGCTTGAATGATATCCTGATCAGCTTTTAGATCATCTTCAAGTTTGATATTCTTCATTTTTTCTACATCATAGTCTGAAAGAGCTGTTTTCAATTGTTCTCTTAAGTTATCCATCTCTACCGGTGTCAAGATCTTCCTCAAGCTGTTAGGCTTTTGAAAATAGAGGACCAGGCTCTGATACCAATTGTTAGGATTCCCAAAGATACTGAGAGGGGGGGGGGGTGAATCAGTATCTAACCGGTTTATTAATTTACTTGAATTAAAACATGTAAGGCATGTCAATACAGTGTACCGATAAATCAAAAGTAATGCAGTAAACAAGAAAAACAATAACCACATGAAGAGCACACCATAACACAATAGTTTAACGAGGAAACTCGGCGTGGGAAAAACTTTGGTGGGATTTGTGACCCACAATATTCACTTATTGGCCAATAAGGGAATATTACTGCTACAATAGGGGCCTGCACATGCAGGAAGGCCAAGTGCCTAGAGCTCACTGCTCAATTACAAAAGGAAGTCACATTGACTTACAAAAATGGATTATAATAATCCAATGTCTTGTATTGCTTCAAAATAACATCTGCTATGCCAGATGTAGTACTGGTTTTAGCTTTGCTTCATACATAAACCCTTAACCTATAATTCACATATTAGGTTTGCCTAATTTCACCTATATCCTTATTACAAAATGTTCTACAATGATCTCATACATATATGAGTCATATTATAACTCGCCATGTCGGCTTACAATGATTTTACAATTAATTTACAAAATATATTATCAACAAAATTCTTGTCAGCCAAGGTGCTAGTATCCTTCCTTTCTCTGCCAGTATAAAGTCTATCATTTTCGGTGCCGGTATATTGTCTTGCTGGTATCATATGATTGCAAGGTTGCCATCAATGACAAAACCTTCAATCACCTACAATTTCTCATTAGAGTGTGCATTTGCCAACAGATTTTTCTTAAATTAAATATAGTATTTCATAATTTGTTAGATTTAGCAATTCTATTTCTATCACCAAAAATTAAAAGAAGGGATTATATTGAGTTGGAAAAATGTAAGTCAAGATATTTAAAAATTAAGCCAACACAACACATGAGGAGTATGGATTAAACTAAACAACCAAAATCATGGCTTAAAAAAGCTAGGAATTCAACATAAAGTTGGGGCATGCCAAGAAAATTGAAGGGGGCTTCAAGTATTGATGGACTTGGGTTTGTTGTGATATCAAAGGCATAAGAAATGATGATTCAACTAGAAAAGCACTAGAGTGTTTAGAAATTATTATCTCCCACCTCCACATTCCAATTCTTCAACTTTCATACGAACATTGTACTTCTAAACTTTCCATTTGGATTCTTGAATCATGTAGATGTCAATTAGTGACACCTCCATGTGGTGTTAAAACATACACTTTTTGTTAAGGGTGTTTAAGCCCATAACATTCCACAATATGAACATCATGAATCGTCCACTCTTCCCTAATCTGAATAGCTTGATGATCTTCACCTATCCTTTCACTTCCCCATCAAGTTTTATTTTTCCAAATTAGTTTTCTTGCCTATCTTTTTCCTTTCCCCACAATCTGAGGATTTCCTAGAAGGATATTTCTATTTGAGTCCCAATTTCTCAATGGCCTCTATCTTTGGCTTCAGTCACATGTTTCTACATAGTCTCTTCTTGCGTTCTCCTCTTCACCCATAGTGCCCAATCAATCTTCTAAAGCTTCTAAGTCTTTCGAGTTTTCCTCTAACTCCGAATTATGTTCCTCTCTCTAATACACCAACTCTTCATTCCTTTCCATCCCTTAAACCACTCCCATGAGATCACAACCAACATTTAGGATCAGTTCAAGTGCATTGATTTCATGCTCCTCTCTGACTAATCCTATCCTTTGCACCGCCTCACCCAAATCAACATCTTTTTTCTATTGGAGCTTAACTTTTCCTGACTTACTATTTCCAAGCTCTCCATGATTACCTCCTTACTATAAGCCTTTCCCATGGGGGATCTCTCTTGTTCTTGCAATGAACTCCCGCCTTCCCAATACTGTTGCTTTCTGCTAGGAAACCTCACCATTCTCTTGAATGTGATATTGCATAAACCTAAAAAATACTAACATTTTTCCTCTGGGATACATCTATTTCCGCCTTTTGTATCTATTAACCTTCTTTAGTTACAATCTTCAATTCATTCCATCTAGTATTGTCGGGTTTTCTTTCCACACAAACCCTCACAAAAGATCCATTCTCTCTTGGGAACGATCTTTCTTCAGTGCGAAAGTAAGATCCCAGATTGTTTCCCAAATCATCTCCAATAATTTTGAGAATCTCCCTACCCCAATACTTTGTTGGAAGGTTATATAATTTGTACCTAATTTGTGTCTTCTCCATCTTATATTTTAACGGATCGAAGTTAATCTTTCAATCCTTGAGATAAAAGAATAATTCATCCATGATTAATTGGCTCTCCTCCATGATGACTCTCTTCATTTTTAAGTAGGGTAGATTATTAGAAAGTAATTATTTGTTATTGAAATGATTCTTATCTCAGCTCCCAACTGATCTCTCCACCATTTCTTTATTTTTTCTCTATCACCCCTATATCGAACCATTTTGTGAACAACACTCATTTTCTGAGATGATCCACAACCGGTTGCAAAATCTTTAGTTTGGATAACCATTTTTCTTTTTGTTCACATTCACTTTTTCTAGAATCTTCAAACCCTCAGATTGATGTTGCCATTTCTTCAGGTATAGTGGCCTACTGTCCTCTATCTTTCAGACTTTCCTGGATATGGCGTATTTATCCATCCTTCCTGCCTGTTGCCTAACAAATATGCATTGGCTTCGATGACCATCAGGGGCATATTTATTCCATTTTTTATAGCTCTACCTCTCATCCCATGTCCTCAAATTGCCTTTGCCTTCAAAGTGATGTGTTCCTTGCTCCTTTATCCCAGCCTTGGGACTTTAGTTGTGCTCTTTTGCAGGCGCCATTCTCGACAATGGGGTTGATAAATGTTCATATCATGTTAAGATGATTACTCTTTGATGAGTTATAGTAGGAGGATTGATAAGCTTACACCTAGATTGGAAATGAGTTCAAAATGGACCTAAATAGGATATTCTACCAAATCAATATCATTAAGGTGCTTGCTATAATTGACTTACTACAATAATTTGAGTATGACAAATTAAGCCAACAATGATTTCAAGAAAAAATAAATAAAACCTAATTTGGACATGTGATAAGATACAAATTTATAATAAAAAGATGAGATGGTGTGTAAATTTAATATGTATAACTTTTCCTCCCATCAAACAAAACTTATTATCATTAAAAAATAGACAAAGCAAATAGATTTTTTTTATAATAATTTAATCATACTAATTTACAAATATGTGAAACTTAGGAAAACATGCTTCAACAACATTTTTTTTTGTTCTTCTAAATATATGCAATATTAATTCTTTTCTAGTTGTAATTCTAATTCTCATTTAGACATCCTTGAATCCAATTTTGTTTCATTTAGTTTTCTTTTATCATCAAATTCTTGATGTTTATTATGTAAGATCAACAATTGTGGCATTTAATTATATTTATTCAATCCATACACACGTTTTATTATGTAACATAGCATTATAATTATAATAAGAACAAAGTTAAGGTTGGAGGTCAAAAGTGACCACTTTTTTTTTGTTCTAAAATTAGCTAAACCTAAACTTGGAAGAGTAATTTGAGATTCATGGACTCAAAATTTGGATACACCAAAAGAACAAGAATTGTAGTAATCAAAATCTAGTTTGTAAACTACTATTATTTTTTAAAAATAGATAAGATTAAGAGGACCAAATGCTTTGTGCACACAAGTATTCCTCTTTTTTTTTCTAGCAAAACAATGTTTGGTGTGTGCACCTTAATTTTTTTAGTTGCATTTAGCATTTTAAAAAACCCACTAGTAAAAATATAGTTAAGAGTGAGTACTAAAAGTATATTTTTTTTGAGTAATTTCTGAATGAATTATCAAAGTGGACTTGTCTTTCAAATCACATTACCAAGCATGCGTGCCACATAACTTGCACCGAAATACGTAAATGCAATTGTTTTCCCAATGTGTAAAGAATGAAGTATAGAAAAATATTATATATTATTTTTCAAATTTGGAGAGGTAGGTCAAAAGTTGTTGAAAAAAGTCAACACGTATGTTGCTGACAACTGTGGAAACAATAGTGAAAGAAATTATAAATAAATGTGTTAATGCAATTCAAATCTAAAAAAATGATATGGTTAGAAAGCTTAGAAGACGTGTGAAATTATGGACCTGGTGATTTTACTAACTCAATATATAATGTGTAAACCTGATAACAAGTAAGTTTTAGAAATGAGAATGGAGGAAAAAATCATGTCAAAATGAGGCAAGTGAACCATCCAAGCTTAGGTACAAGCCAAAACTCGTATGTGTTTAGTGTAGACAAAATACGAGTGTTTTTTGTAATAGCCAAAACATGCTCATGTTTTTAGCTACACAAAACACTTGGTGGAGCTAAACACATAAGCATGTTTTGGCTATTACAAAACATGTTCGTGTTTTGTTCTCTACTAAAAAAAACGTTCTTGAATCTAAATTTCCAACTCTGGCTCCCTTTTTGTATGCCTCTAGTTCACTCTCTACATCTCTCTTTGTCAATATTCCTTTCTCTATACTTCCATCCTTCCCCCCAATTTATCTCTATCCCTCTCCCTCCAAATTTTTGTATCTCTCCCCTATGCCTCCCTCCCTCCTCAAATCTACACTCTTTTTCTATCTCTCTCCTTTTCCACTCATTTTTCTGAGGTATCTCTTTGTCTCTCTCTACCTAACTCTTCCTATCTCTATCTTTTCTTCCTCCCTATCTACATCTCTTCCTCTCTCCCTAACTCTCTCTCTACTTCTCTATCTCTTTTAATACATCTCTATCCATGTTATACATATTTGCACTTATGTTTCTAGGAAGAAAATGTCTCTCTTGTGTTAAAAAAGCCATCTTCATAGGAGCGAGTGTGTTATAATGTGCTCAAATTCCTATGAAGATACAAATACTCTCTGTATCTCTTCATCTTTCTTTCACTCTCTCTCTTGTCTCTCCTCTCTCTCTCTCTCTCTCTCTCTCACTCCTCCATCCATCTCTCTCTAATGCACTTACATTTCTGTAAAGAGTTTAGATTTGAGGGTTTAGGGTTGATGGTTGAGAGTATATTGTTTATGGTTGAGGGTATATGTTTTAGTGTTGATTATTAGAGTGAATATTTAGGGTTTAATGTATAGGGCTCAACATGCATCTCCCAGAGTTTAATATTTAGGGTGTAGGGTTTATGATCATGATAGAGGGTTGAGGGTCTACCTACCTCTTTATCTATCATCTTACACCTCACATCTCTCCCCTCTTTACCACTCCCCCCCTTTCTATTGTTCTCTATCTCACATCTTTGTCTCCACTAGTTTTACCTATCTCTCCTGTGTGTGTGTGTGTGCACATGTATCTCTCTCTCTGCTTCCTACCTCTCTTGTCATCCCTCCCTATATAGCTCTCCCCCTTTTGTAGATCTCTCTTCTTCTATCTACCTCACATCTCTCTCTCTTTCTCTACCTCTCTTCTCTCTAGCTTACCTCTCCCTTGTCTTGTTCTCCTCTTTCCTTTTAATATCTAATTTATTCATGATTTAGGGTGTAGGGCTTATGGTTTATGGGTTTAGGGTTGATTGTTTACGATGGAGAGTTGAGAGTTGAAGGTTTAGGGATTAAATTTAATTATGTAGGTTTTAGTGTTAAATTATTAATCATTTATTTAGGGTTGAACATTTAGGGTATAACGTTTATGTCTTAGGGTTTATGCGATAGGGTGAAGGGTTTATTATTGATGATACATGACAAAGGTTATAGGGTTGAGAGTATAATATTGAGGGATAAGGTTTAGGTTTGAGGGTATAGGATTGACACTTGAAGGTATAGGGTTAAGGGTTGAGTGTATAGGCTTTAGGACGTAAGTTTGAGTGTAGGATATCGGGATGAGGGTATATAAATTAGGATTAAGTGTATAGGGTTGAGGGTTCATCTTATATGCTTTAAGGTATATGGTTTAGGGTTAAGGGTATATGATATAGGGTTTAGGGTTGATTGTATAGGCTTGAGGCTTATTATATAGGCCTTAGGGCACAAGGTTGAGGGATAGGGTTTAGCATCGATAAAACAATGGTATAGGGTTAAGGGTTGATGATTTAAGGTATAAGGTTGAGTATATGGTTAAGGGTATGTGTAGGATCAAGGTAAGCCAAAAGGTGGCTATGTGAAAAAAATACATTTTTCCTTTGCAAAAATGTGTAAATTCATTTTGGCAAGAATTATACATTATATAGAACTACGGTTTTATGTGGTTGGATCTTTGTTTGGTTTTACAATAGTTTGGTCTTCCAAACGTGAAAATGCATTATGTGGTTTGGATCTTTGTTTGGTTTTATAATAGTAGGCTTAGGACAAAATAATTAAATAAATAAAATATTTATTTAATTAGGCTAGGAAAATTTTAGGTGTCTACATTTTGCCGCTCTTTGAGATAATGCAACTTGTTATGTTGGCTCAAAGAAGATAAGATTATCTGATACAATACTTTCCCTACTATGAGAGTAATATGGCCCCTCGAGAGATGGGTGAATTTTTTTTAAAAAAATTGCAGAAATCTCTTGATAGGAAACAAAGGTTGGAAGGGATAAGGATAAGGCAACAAATTGAAGTAGGTAAAAATCAAGTTCAAAAGTGATCACCGGGCGGAAAAATACATCGGGAGGTGAGAAAAACCAATTAAGGTTCCACAACCTATATATAGGATCCACATGGAGAAACATCCTCATTTGCATCCTTGGCATTTGAGAGATCAGAGTGTAGAGCATCCAGAGAGCTTAAGCAAAGAAGTTAACAGTTGGAGAGACATGGTAGTCAAACTACACATATTCGATTGAGTTTGACGCTTCGAGCAACCAACATACATGGGTGAGCTAGTATGCGCCTCAAACTTGCTTGTCAATTTTGCATTTATGATGAAACACAAACACAATAGAGGTGATATAGGGTTTAGGAATGTATAGGCTAGTTTTGAATGCATATATGATGCAATGATGCATATAGGCTATATAAATCTATGTATGTGTATGTAATATCGTATGTGCTTACAATTTCTGTGTATAGGCATTAGGTCACGTACAGGTTATAAAACCGTGTTTGTGTCAAACAATGGTGCATATTTGTCTGAAAACGTGTATGTGCCATTTGAAAGTGCGTATATGATGTCTTTGCACGTATGAGATAACTCTTAATGCATATATGTTTTTGGAAACCAATAACACTGAGAGGGGGGGTGAATCAGTCTTATACCAGAATAGAAGATTTTAGCCTTAACAAAACATTCATACACCAACCGGTATACCGATATAAATAGAATTGAAAGAAGTAATGCAATCAATAAGACAAACACATAAATGAGAACCATAACACACAAATTTATAAGTGGAAAACCTCAATGAGGAAAAACCACGGTGGGATTTGTGACCCACAATATCAATTCACTAGCCATATGAAGAGATATTACAATATATGATGGGCCTGCACTTGCAGGAAGACTTACATCTTAGAGAATACTTCTCATCACAATAGGAGCCTCAATGAATACATAACAATCCAGACAACAATCCATAGAAGTGTGAAATGCTTAGTATAGCACCTCCTATGCCAGAATACAGTTCCAGTTTAAGCTCTGTTTGTCCCGGTTAAAACCCTAAACCTTAGTACCAAAATAACCCTTACAATGAATTCCTCACATACATAGTCTCTCTGATATATTTTGCATTACATTACATTCATATATCTATTCCACATGTCTATCCTTATTCTCTCATTCTTCTTCTTTCTATTACAAAAATGTTCTAATCAATCTCCCCTATATAACCTATACAAATTTATGCCTTATGTCGGCTTACAAGGATATATACAATATCATATTACACGTCGGCCATATAACATAAATGAATAAGTATTAAAACAAGTTGCTGATGACAGATCCAAGACGTGTCAGCCTCCAATACTGATGACCTTTACTATACCATGTTGGCTTGAATTGCCGGTGATCAAAGAAATCTTCTATCCTGCCGGTGCCGGTGCTAGTGTAGAGTCTTTGAAGTGCCTGCCGGTACACCATATGAAGCCAAAACCCAAAATCATGTTGCCATCAATGACAACATAATGAAACCTAACCAGTAGAGTTTCAATTTCTGATAATCTCCCCCTTTGGCATTGATGGCAACACTCATGTGAAAAATGGTCATGGTTTCAACTGCTGGTTTCATCCCGCCCTGCTCCACCTGAGCTAAATATGTAAAATTCTCCAATACTCCAAAAATCCAAAAACTCTGTAACTTCCCCTAATATATGTAACCCTTCATTATTTTTCACATGTATACTACTCCCCCTTTGGCATCAACACCCAAAAATTGTAAAAAGAATGTCAAAGAATGATAACTGTACACTGAAGATCTCCAAAAATGTCTTACCGGAGCTTGACCGATTTCAAGATTTCCGGGTAAGCTTTCTCTAATAACTCCACATAAGTATCCCAATCGGTTTTGAATGTGCCGAAGATAGATAAAAGTCCACTCAGTAAATATGCAAGTGATTCTTTCTCATTAACTTCTACCGGTGTGGGCTTACCAAGCATATCCATGCATTCCCTCTTATGAACATCAAGTGATTCCAATATTGGACTCACCAAACCTCTAAGACTTTTGGCTCTTTGAATGATCTTATCTCTTTCTTTTTAAAGAGCATAAATTTGGTTCTCCAAGGTCAAAATTTGTCCATCAATAGATATGGTCAGTGAAATTAGTCCATCAAAAGAGTTAGCAATATTAGCAATTTTGTCCTGTACAGGTCTTTTATCTTTTCATCTACTTTTGCTGTAAGAATCTCTATATTGCAACATAACCTATATATATTAGTACCTTGTTTCAAATAATTTTCAATGAAAATTAACTTCTCCTCAATCTTTTTCTTCTCTTTGTCAATGATCTGATCAAAAGCGTCTCTCTTAGCCAAAGTGGATTTTTCAAGTGATAGCCGGTTAGAGATCTACTATAATGATTAAAAATATTTAGAGATATGCTTTATTATTATCTTAAGCTTGCGAGAGGGGATTTCTTCATTCTCAAACTTACATTCTGAGACCAATCTATGCAAAACAGTTATGGATTGATATATAATCCCTTTGTCTGTGGTTCCCTCCTTCATCAGTTTCTAAGCAACCATCATCATCAGCTCTATGGGACCCATCTCTGTGATGTTTTTGTTTTCTAATAGAGAAGTGTCAATTGTCAATAATGGTGTGCCAACAACTGGTTCCCTACCAGATTCTCCTATTTTCTCTGGTGATTTAACTTTTATTACCTCCTCACTTGCACCAGTGGCTTCACCACTTTGTGCAGTCTGTGCAACTGCTCGTTCCACTATAGGAACAATATCTTCAACCTATATATTAGTATCTAGAGGATAAGTTTCCTCAATTTTAGTATCATGTACAGTGTTCTTTGCATTAATCGGTGTTTCTATACGAGTCTGTACATTTGTGTTAATCGATGGTTCAATTTCCACTATCCTAATATTCTTCAAAACTGAGGGTGGAGTACCCATAATTCCTTTACCTTTCCCTTCAACCGGTGTATCTACAGTATTAGTCTTTGTCTCTGGTGAAGTGAAGAATCCTCTATGCTCTCCCAAAATTTTTATCCAACCCTTCTATGTTTCCTTTATTATCTCATTCATTCTACCTAACATCAGACTAATTATTCTATGTTTGCTGTTAAAACCCTTCTTGTCTACAGCCTCAATTGTCTTCTCCATCTCATCTGGAGTTATAGAAACACATATAGCTAAAAGTTCTTGCATCTTAATGTTTTTATCTTCTTGCATTGCAGATAACCTTCTAGCATCTAACATGTTGTATAGCTCTGCCGGTATTTGATTTTCTATTTCAATTAATGCTTTCTTATAGATGTCTAAATATAGAAGAATTGCTTCCTCTACCTCTCTGTGTTCATCAACTTCTAATGTATCATAATAAGACTTAACATTTTTCAGCATCCCATCCTTAGTTATTTCATCTACAATTTCAGCTCAAGTCTTAGGCGGAGTAATTGCTACATTACTAGTCTCTAGTGCCAAATCAATGTCACTCTTCTTCCTCCTTTTGGTAGTACCGGATGCAATTGATGGTTTAGCCTTGGGTGCCTGCTTTTGTGCCACTAATTTGATGGTGACCTTCCTAACTGGTTGTTTCTTTGGTTCCACTTTAGGTTCTTCTAGTTTCTTCTTCACAACCCTTTTGAATGTTAATGGTGTCTCATCTTTAGGTTCACAATCTACACTCATAGGTTCGATGTGAACTACCGGATCCTTCCTCTTTCTCCCATTCTCCAGAACAACATCAATGAGTGCCTTAATTTCCTTTGAAACTTCTTGTACAAACTTGCTTGCCTAACCTTCTTGTTTTTCCCTCTTCTTCTGATTGAAATCAGTTTCAACCTCAAAAGTCTTTAGCTGTGCTGTTCCACAAGGTTTTTCTGCTTCATATATTTCTGCATCTATCAGAGATTTTTGCATATGCATCCAAAATTAATGCATCCACCTCATATCCCATTTCCTCTATCCAAATCTTTCGGGGCTTGACTGCCTCCATGAGAGTCACATCCTTCTTAACCATGTAACAAATGTCGGTAGAGTATTTCTCTATTATTTGCTCAGGTATCCTTATTATAGTCCTCATAGATTTCTGAAATGCCTTGAAGTAACCCCATACCTTATCATCTCTAAGACTTATCAATGCAACAATTGATTGCTTAAGCTGTCTTCCTACAGGGATGTCAAAAGCCCATTGCTTCCTTCTAGAACTGGGAGTATCATTCAAAAATTATAACATTAAGCATACTAAAAGATTTCCATATTGGAAGGTTCCTTTCTTCTCACCTTTAATCTTCCCTAAATTGATCAGTAACTCTTCAAGCATCTAGTCACAAAGATATAACTTGATATTTTCTCTCATCATCCTATAAGTGGCCAAAATACATGAATTGGAAACTGAATTCAGTCGGTTAGACTAAGTTACCAAGTAGCCTATGATCATCCTTCCAAATTTGATGTCGATGTCGGTGATGGTGTTCACCTTTATCGATCTCTTGTTTGATGTGGCGTTGGTGATCTTCTTTACAAAGTCATTTGATACTTTCTTATCTGGATGTTTCCATGTTGATGGCAAACCAGTAATTGCCCGGATGGCTTCCTTAGTGGTTTTATAGGGTCGGTCCAGCCATATGAATTTCCCATGTACTCTTCATAGTAAATATATGACAATCTCATCCTTGAACTTTGAAATATCCAGAATATCAATGAACCCTAGATCTTCGATGTGTTTATATGTCGGTTTGATTTTACCAGATTCTCCCATGAGTTCATTCATATACATCCCCTTGATCTTCGAAGTTCCTAAGTCCTCTATATAACAATAAATATAGGCCCTAACATATTGCACATATATCACTCCCTTTGGGACACGAAAAAACGCTCCAGCCGAATCTTCCTTGGTAGCCACATGTGGATACCATTTGAAAATTGGCCTGGGGTAGTCTTTAATTTCTACTATAGTTAGATTTGCAATGATAATAGGAGCAGAAGATGATCTCGATTGTATGATTCAAGAAGAATACCTTTAGAATGCTATCGGTGAAAACCTTCAACAAATCCTTCTAGATGTCGGTGTGATCATTCAAGAAGAAATCTGATCTCCTCTAAATAGCTTCCGATTGCACTAAGTTGCTCTGAATCGCTCTGAAATCACTCTGAATTCTAGGTGAATAATAATGAAGTGTAATCAACCTTTTATCCATCGAGAAAACCCTAATCTTCTGTTGACATAAATGACTGCCAGTGAATGATACCAGATCTCTCTCTGAATGTATCAATGCCGGATAATCCTCTCCAATATCTGAAATATCTTCCACAATCTCCTCCAGGGGCATATGCATCATCTTCCATGAAATTTTCCTACCCCTAAGGCATCTGCCTTTGTTACCGGATGAGCTCATTGCCGGTGCAGGAGCAACCTCTTCTGCCAGATAGGTAACTGGGACATTCCCATCTGATGATTACTCTTCAGTCTTCCTAACCCATCTTTGAGTATGATCTTGTCAGATTTCACTAACCTTCTCTTTGCCTTTATCATTTGATCCTCCATTGCCAACTTGTGGATTTCTGCTTCTGCAGAACTTAGCAATATGTCCAACTTCATTGCATGCATAGCATGTAACATTGTTCTTTTGATTTGCCTTGCTAAAACTGGTGAAATTTCTTGACCTGCACTGATTAGCCATATGTCCAAATTTTCCACAAGCATAGCATTTTACATTCATTCTACAATCTTTTGTCTTATGACCAATTTTATTACATTTAGAACATTTATCGGGAGCAGAATCAGGGTTCTGATTTTCTTTGTTTCTACATTGCCTAGCCATGTGACCAAATTTATTACAAACAAAACATCTACCATTGAATTTATAAGCATTGAATTGCCTTACTAGTGCCTTATGGTTTTGATCTTCTTTAGCAGTACCAGAACTACGTCCTTGCTCAAATCCAAGTCCACTGGAATCTCCAATCTTCCTTTGTCTCTTAAGTAACTCATCAAGTAGTGCTGAGATGATCTTGAATTTTTATTTGTACTCACTTGCAACAATTAAGTCGTCTCTTAATACTATCATTTGTCTCTCAAGATCTTGCTCATTTCTCTGTGACTGTACCACATTCTTCAAATTTGTTCTTCAGGGATACATCAAGATTTTCTTCCTTTTTCTTTCTGTCCTCAATATCCTTAGACAACCTCATAGTCATAGTTTGCATTTCATTCTTCATAACCATGTTCTCCTGACTCAATTTTTGACATTGTTCCTTAAGTGCATCTTCATCATCCCGATTTTGCAAAAGTTCCTTTCTCGTAGCTTGAACAGATGAAAGTCTCTCTTGTAGGACAAGAATAAATTCTTTAGCAGAATTCAACTCATCTTGTATCTTTAAGTTCTTCAATCTTTCAACATCATAATCTTCAAGTGCCATCTCAAGTTGCTTCTCCAAAGCCATATTCAATGATTCCAATTTCAAGATCTTCTTCAAGCTGTTAAACTTCCTCTGAGGCACAAGGCTTTGATACCAATTGTTGGAAACAAATAACACTGAGAGGGGGGGGGGGTGAATCAGTTTTATACCGGAATAGAAGATTTTAGCCTTAACAAAACCTTCATACACCAACCGATATACTAGTATAAACATAATTGAAAGAAGTAATGCAACCAATAAGCCAAACACATAAATGCGAACCATAACACACAAATTTATACGTGGAAAACCTCAATGAGGAAAAACCACGGTGGGATTTATGACCTACAATATCAATTCACTGGCCATATGAAGAGAAATTACAACATATGATTGGCTTGCACTTGCAGGGAGGCTTACAACCTAGAACACACTACTCATCACAATAGGAGCCTCACTAACTACATAACAATCTAGACAAAAATCAGGAGAAGTGTGAACTGCTTAGTATAGCATCTTCTATGCCAGAATATAGTTCCGATTTAAGCTCTGTTTGTTCCGGTTAAAAACCTAAACCTCAGTACAGGAATAACTCTTACAATGAATTCCTCACATACATAGTCTCTCCGATATATTTTGCATTACATTACATTCATATATCCATTCCACATGTCTATCCTTATTCTCTCGTTCTTTTTCTTTCTATTACAAAAATGTTCTAATCAATCTCCCCTATATACCCTATAAAAATTTATGCCTTATGTCGGCTTACAAGGATATATACAATATCATATTACATGTCGGCCATATAACATAAATGAATAAGCATTAAAACAAGTTGCTGATGCTGGATCCAAGATGTGTCAGCCTCCAATACTGATGACCTTTACTATACCATGTCGGCCTGCATTGTCGGTGATCGAAGAAATCTTCTATCCCATCGGTGCTGGTGCGGGTGTCGGTGTAGAGTCTGTGAAGTGCCTGCCGGTACACCATATGAAGCCGGAACCCAAAATCATGTTGCCATCAATGACAACATAATGAAACCTAACCAATAGAGTGTCAATTGCCAACATATGTCTGGCAAACAAAATTAGGGCAAAAATAAACTACAATGTGATAAAAATATGTGACCAATTGGATAAACTGTCAAAGTGATAAACTCGAACAGGTGCCCTGATAGAGATATGATTTAGTGCAATGTGATAAACATATATATTGATAACGATAATGCCATGTGGTAAACATAAGCACTACAAAGACAAAGCCAAATAAGTAGCACCATGTAATAGACATAAGTACGACTAGGATAAGGGTGACTAAGCAATATCATGTGATAAACATAAGCACCACAAAGATGGGGATAGACAAGCAACACCATGTGATAAACATAAGTACCACTAAGATAGGCTAAGATAAGCAATGCCATGTGATAGACAAGCACTACTAGGGTAGGATTGGATAAGAAACACCATGTGATAAACATAAGGACTATTATGATTGAATAATGCCAGGAGCTGATATAATGAGACTGATGCGATTAGCTTGGTATGATTGTAGGACTCATTGCCTCTCTTGGAGTTGTGAGAGAGATATCCCATGACATAGAGACTGTGACCACAACTAACTGAGGATGACCATAGAACTATAGATATGACATGGGGTTGATACATATCATGTTCATGCTTGAGATTCAGGCAAACATGGGGCTGCTAACTGCATTAGCTAAGTGGTGGCATTCAGAGAGCTTCATGTTCCATATGCCGATCGACAAGATTTTGGTTATGTTGGAGGATGTGCACATGATATTGTGCATTCCCATCACTAAAGATATGGTTCTTTATGAGTGATATGGGGATGAGGATTCTTTGCGGTGAGTATTCAATGACATGGACATAGAGATCTAGGCTGGTCATGTTAGTTGGGAGACTATGTATGCTAGTGGGGATGTTTCAGCAATAGTTGTGGGTAGGGTCATAAGTGGATTCTTATGCCCAGACAGGATGACCCATGGACTAGCAATTGGATGGGGATGGGCTATGGATATGTTGATGACCCAGAGTGACAGGTTTGTGTGGGGCTTATGTGTGTTAGCCCATTTTACCACAAGCTTCACCAGTTTGTTTATCTTGGAGGATGCGGCCTCGAATGCATCCTTAGATGCGGGCTCATACTGTTAGAAGTTTATTGATATGAGCATATTGTAGTGTCTTGGCTAGTCTGCTTCAGGTTCAAAGGACATGGACAGGCTTATGTGCATTACTATTCGATGATCACTTCCTAGCCTTGGTTAGGGAAGCTAGAAAACTAGAGGAGGGTGATTGACAATATTGATACAATGAATATGGAGACCCTACCTTGATTACAAAGATTGGCCAGAGGATGCTAGAGAGCTCCCATTTTATTACAGGACCAAGTTCTTGATTGTGCAGATGCCCTATATTCTTGACAAATAGTTACTGGATAGGGTATGTAGACAGTTTGGCAGAGTTCAATAGATGTCGAGGGGTTCTGGAGAGTTCACATAGATAGTGTGAGAGCGGTTTCATTGGGGTCTAGTTTTGTCTTATGAGGCCGCACAGTGGATGAGCTTTAGGCTTTTGTCCCAATGCCTTGGGACATACATAGGGAGATTGCAGATGCAGGGATGATGTCGGACTATAAGGCATACTTTAGGGCACATCCATTTCCATGGTTGACTGGAGTAGCAGAGACACCATCAAGGCTGGATGATGAGGTTGATGATGAGGATGGGAGGCTAGGATGGAGGAGATGAAGGAGAGGAGGAGTGAGGAGGATATTACAAGGGAGAGGAAGAGGCGGAGATGGAGGACAACAAGGGAGAGAGGAAGGCCGATAGGAGGGAGACAAAGGCCGTGAGGGTAGGCTACCTAGGCCACTACAAGGGAGAGGGGGACAAATAACATAGGTTTCCCTGTAGGTACAGGGAGAGAAGACATAGATATAGGATTCCCCAGAATAGGGTGGGAGAGGGGAGGAAACAAGTGGATAGGAGGAGGGAAGGGAGCTAGGCATGCTCTTGGAGAAGGTGTAGACACAAGCTATGGATATAGAGGCCTTAGAGGGATAGATGGCCAGACTTAGACAATAACTGTCATGAGGCGTGCCCAATGAGAGAGATAGGGCCATAGAGAAATATACTATTACCGAGGTAATTTCAGACTACATAGAAATGGGGAAGGACGATGTAGGACACACAGGAAAGGGGGATGGAAGGTAGAAGATATGGATGTGAAATGAGCTTCTTGTTTTATTATCATCATTTAGCTTATTTTAGGGAATGTATTGTGACCATCCAAATATAGGTTCGACCTAGATAGTCATTGTATCATTTGCATGGATATCATACAGTCACAAACAAGGAATGCCCTAGTTCACACTAGACCCACAATGTCCTCATATCCTTGGACGAGCCATAGTATTACTAAGAGACAATCCACAAGCAACAAATAGGTGATCATGCCTCATCTTGGCCACTCTAGTCATAGACATCCTTGAGAAGCACAGGAAACATGACATCACAAAAGATCAAATCAAAAGAAAATCAAAGACTTGACACCGACATAAACTGAAATTCTCAAGTTATAAGTGTATCTTGCCACATATGTTAACATGTTTGATCTAGTCAAAATGTTGTCATCCTGATAAAGAACTAATAATGCTGAAAAACTCAGTTGTAGTCAAAGTCTGCCAAAAGATTGATTTGTTGAAAACTCACTACTGCTTGTGTCTCATCTAATACTAACTTACTCCATGAAACCGATACTTTATTACAGAGAAGAGTGAAAACTTTATTGCAGATCGACGATGCAAGTGATCTTTTATTGCGGGTTGTGTGCGAAAAGAAAGAAGGAATGAAAGGATGATGCTCCTCAATACACGCGATGCCAAAAAAATCTACTTCCATTACTAGGTTTAGGATTTGCCCCCAGTTATAAATAGAACCTGATTTATTGTGGGTGAGAGAAAAAGGTGGAAAGAGTTTATTATGGATAGCGAACTAATCTTAGGCAGATCAATTGTATTGGCTGTCACTGTTTAGTTCGCCTTTGTCTTTTTGTTGTATTTTGGAAAGAGAAAATGCAGTTTACGGAAGTTAATTTAATGACGTTAATGCTTGGAAATCAAGGTGATTTGGACGAAGAGCAATATCACCACGTGAAGAGACGAGGACCTCTGCCGTGACTCCAACGAGGGAGAAGAAAAAGTAATCCAGACTTTTCAAAGAGCAAATTGGGAGGAAGCATCGTTTTTGTATGTCTAAAGAAGATGGAAGCCATCCCTTTCCAAGCTTTCAATGTTTAAATCTGAATAAGACTGCTATCTTTTCCTTGTTTCCTCTAAAAGTCCTTCATATTCATTTCCTTTTCCTCTAAAAGTCCTTCATATTCATTTCCTTTTCCTCTAAAAGTTATGATTGTCATGGAATCTCTCGACCTTAATTTTCCTACACGCTCACAATTTCCCCACTCCTTCCTTTCCTTACTCGGGTTTTCTTCATTTGTAGCGATAGATGTGAACTCTTGCAGGCAACCATGACTTCCGTGTGGAAGGGTACCACTGTCACTGTAATTAGCCCTTCTCTAGATTTTCCAGGCTAATAAAGTAAGCTTGACTTGTCAACATTTTTTCTAGTCACCCACTAAATAGAGCATGTCGCTCAATTTAAAGTAAAAAATTGTATACCCTAAAAATTTAATTTCATGTATTTTAGTGACCATTTCAATAGTATAAGGTTTTTGTAAGTATAAAATATGAAAAATTCCTTTCCCATATTCCAAATACAAATGTAATATCAATTTTTTTTCTTTTGATTTCGAGAGTAGTACTTTATGACTTTATTTCTTCACCATTTCTTATTATTTTAATTATTTTATTTTTGTATATTATAAAATATTATCTTTAATGTGCATTTTGTAGATCTTTATCTTATTGCATAGGATTATTATTAAAGGGTAGACCCACAATACGGTTATAGTTGTGGAAGCATTCTAAGAGCAACTTTAGTGAGAATTAGTTCTTGAATTAATATTGTTAATCATTAGACCAAGGTTCACATTCACTATTATCTTCTCAGAGTCTTTTTGTAGAGCTTAACTATATTTCAATTTATTTGTTTTAAAATATAAATTATAATATTATTACTTAGCTAATGATCAAAGTTTATCTAGGTGAAACACAATTATATATGACCAAATACATGTTTATTTATCTTCTTAAATTATATCTATTTATCTATGTTCGTATTAGAAACATATGTAATTTGATTCTTTGGACTCACACATGAGAGAATGATTTACATGTTAAATTATTGTTTCTTAGTGCTTAGTGGCATCAATATATAGTATCAATTTGGTACCTAAATGTGAACTAGAGGTTGTGGCTATTCTTATTTAGTTTGACACTCTTTACTACTAGAGATCATAGAAGTAACAATAATAAAGCTTGAGATTCCTTGTAGAAAGGTCAATTGTTGGACATAAGATTGAAAGCTAATTTTATGTGTAGCATATTAGTAATCCAAGGTCCATAAAACATATTTTGATTGATTAAAGAATAAGAATAACTAGATTGTTGAGATCAAAGGTTAGTATTCATGACGATTTTGTAGTGATTTTAGCAACGATAGTTCCCAATGCAAGGCTTTGACTCCAACTCGTTCAACTTTTCTTATCATACCACTTTTATGATATAAATGTAATGTCATTTGTGAAAGACTTCGGTGCTAAAGAAAATGTACATAAATAGAAGAATGAGAATGAGGAGGCTCTTCCAATTTTTTTTTTTACTTAGTTAGCATTGAAAAAGTCCCTCTAGAACTAGAAATGATATGACATAAATTGCAATTGCTTGGAGCTTATTATGGAGGTATAGGGAAAGTTCTAGTTGACCTTATCTTGATCTATAACAACAATCGTTTAAATTAATAACCTAGTCATCTTCACCCATTACAATACAAAAGAAAGTTGTTCCATGATTTGTGATTTATGCTCTTAGAAATGTGAGCTCAAACACATTATGAGATGGCTAGAATAAGAGCACAAATAAGATCCATGTTGAAATAATTGATCACGTATCATAATTATTTATTTAATAGACTACTTTTTTTATTATTAATCACAGTGCAGAAGTTAATTTAATCACAGTAAAACTTGGAAATTAAGTTGATTGAATACCATTATTATTAAACAAGAGTAGTGGTACTATAAAGATAAAGGAGAATATTAGTTATTTCATTTTCCACCTTGAAAAGATGGGGACCTCCACCGTGAGATTGAAGATAGAGACGGTGGAGACTTTTCAAAAGTGGAAATTGGGAAGAAATTCCTACTTTCTATCAAAGCCTCTAGCCATTGATAATATTTATGTGTTTACAGTGGATGGAAGCCGTTCCCTTCAGAGCTTTCAAAGTCTGAGTCAGAAGAAGAATGGATCCGTCTCCGAGGAAATCTCTCGCTCGTTTCCCCTGAATTCGCTTCACTTTCTTCTTCTCCCAAGTGTGTTATGATTGCCTCAGGGTCTCTTGATCTTGACCTTCCCACACGCTCACCATTTCTGCGCTTCTTACTTTTCCGGAGTCGGGCTTTCTTCATCTGATGGCCAGCAACCAGCCAGGCAAGAGAAGTGAACATAAACACCATGCTTCCTCCTCCAACACCACACATGCTAATTGCAACCCACATACTCTTCGGACCCACCACCACATAACCAGCAGCCAAAAAAGCCGAGGCAGTGCATCCAACAGCCACCCACATAATCTTGTTGATGAAGAACAAAAGCTTCATCAACACTTTCCTATGGAAGGGCACCACGGTCACCAGAATCAGAACTATAGCGAACGACGAGAATAAAGCCACGGTGTCAGTTATTACAAATACTTTGAAGGCGACGGTGTGTGCCATCACAGCAGTGCCTTCGTCCTCGCCGTCGTTTTTTAAGCCGCCTGGCACGGTGAACATGGCGGCGAAGGCCACTGTAGCGATGAGCACCGCCACCACAGTCACAGTGTTCCCTGCATTTTTAATTCCTTCTGTGTGCAGCTGCCGCAGTTCTTTTGCCATGCCGTTCACTCGATCACTCGTGTCGGCCGTCTGGAAATGATGAGCACGAACGTGGTGATTAATTGAGTTGACGCTGCGTTTGAGAGCGAAGTCGTCCCGCTTGAAGCGCTCCAGAGGAAGTTCGTAGGCGCGCTTCGCATCGAAATCCTTGAGCGCAGCCCCAATTATCAGGGCTCCCGAATGAGCCGGTTCTTCCTCCAAGATATCCAGGGCCGTCAGCCCTTGTTTGTTCACTGCGTTCACATTTACAGTCGTACACGTCACAAGCCACTGGACTATCTGCGAAGCCATCAATCTATTAATAAATAATTATATGACAAAGCAATAATCTCTGTGCACGGGAGGGCTACTTAATTTGTTGGCCACTCTGCTCGCTTACCTGCTTGAGTTTTTTCCTGGTAGCAACATGTAAAACTGTATTACCCTCGTTGTCTTTTGTCCTGATAAGCTTGGACGTGTCAAGAAGGTCAACCACGTGCTTGACAACTTCGATCTGGTTCGCCTCCACTGCAGAATGCAAAAAGGTTTCACCGGCTGTGGAGAGCATGTCGGCAGAGTCAGGCCTGAAGGACAGTATTTCATGAACAACGCTGAGCTGTCCTTTCATCGCTGTGATATGGAGAGCCGATCTGCCAGAGCCATCGAGCATGTAGCAAATCTCAGGATCGGCGGTTAACAATGCTCTAGTTACTTCCAGATGGCCGTGTGGCGCAGCTAAATGTAACGGGCTGCTTGCTTGATTGTCCACTTTTCCGACCAGCCCAGGTCTCGCCTTAATCAGCTCCTTTACTATGTCTGACCACACCATAATTAAACAAATTTGTCAAATTAAAGGTCTAATGTCTTCAGTCCATAAATTAACTAAAAACATCTCTCTTTTTTTTCTTAAATGAAAATACCTTCGTGTCCTCTGGTTGATGCAGCATGAAGAGACGTCCTCTCGTCTGGTTTTTCAGAGTCGAGGGCAAGCAAGGAAGCGACTTGAATCAATTCATTAACCACATGAACGTGGCCTTCCTTGCAAGCAACAAAGAGGGCCGTTTCATAATCCTGATTAACCTTGTAAGCAATACGTTGGTCTTTGTCCAGCAACACCTTCACAACAGCCGAATGTCCTTCTCTTGCAGCTTCGTGCAGGGCAGTATCCCGCTTACTATTGACGTAGGATAAGATTTCAGGTTTGATTCTCAAAATCTGAGACACGAAATCTGCCTGTCCAGCTCTTGCAGCCACATGTAGAACAGAATTATGGCTGGAATTTGTGAGCTGTTCCAGAACGTCAGCGCTCTCGTCTATTAAATCTCGAATGGCATTTATATTTCCCAAATGGGCAGCCTCAAAAACTCTCGAATCCATCAATTCCCACAGTTTCGTCTTTCCCATCTTCTGCCAATTTATAGTTATGATTGCCTAAAATTTCACGGAACTGAGCAACTTCGGCGATACAAGAAGAGTAGTATCCTGCGGCTACACCGTTCTTCATGTTTTCACGGCTCTCATTTTTCCCCTCATGGTTGTAATGGCCTTATTATTTTCTGTGGTTCTAAAGCTTAGACTATACTATTCACTAGACTTTGGGAAGTATATGGTAACAACGATGAAGCTTCTTTCTGATTGCATTTGTTTCCCCGTTGCTTCTCGTCACCTTCTATAAATAAAAGTCTCTCTTTTCTTGCAAAGTCTCTCTTCTATTTGGTTTCGTCTTCAATTTGGTTGCAAGGAAAGTAGAGCGCATACATTTTCTACATTCATTCTTTTTTTTTAAGAAGTGTTTTTTTCTCAATTCCATTTAGTTGCTTATTTTATTGTATATTATCCATTGAAAAAAAAAAGTTTATTTAGCTAGTTATTTATTTGATAAGTGTTATTTTCTTTATATAAATAGATGCTTGCCAAAACCTGTAGAACAACATCAAGGAGAAGCAAAAAAAAAAAACAACCCGCATGGGTTTGCGACTATTTTGGGTTTTCCCAACATCAAGAGCCATTTTCAACAATGACACCCTGTCGAACATGTAAGATTTGATTTGTTTGATTGTTTTTGTTTGCATTTTAATTAAAATAGGGTTTTTTAATTGATTTAAGTTTTGTTTAATTATTAATTTGATGTCAGATTCTTCAAGCAATCCCCAAAAACGAAATAGACAACAAAGACCTCCTCCTGCAAAAGCAACACAAGAAAACCCTGTTAACATTGCACAAGAGCAACAAGAAAACCCTCAAAATCCTGAAAATGCTGCTCCTCGATAACCACCACCACCCCAAAACCCTCCGTGTCCTCCATTAGATCATGTAGATGCCACACAAGAGGATCTCATCAATTGCCTTACACAAAATAGTGCCCAAATTTCTATATTGGTGAATAGGTTGAGGACCTGTAGGATTGAACACCACTCAACCCTTGCCAGAACACTAGAGACAATGGCTAATAGTGCAAATGAGGTATCTAGGGAGGTTACAAAATGGGGTTCATGGAGGGATAGATGTCAAACATTTTATGCAGATGGGTTGTCATATGATCAAGTGAAGAAAAAGGGCATAGGTAAAGCTGACATATGTGCTCTTTTCACTGGAATCCTGTTACCAGTAACAACCTAGAACTAAATATGACTAAGTTTCCTATACATTGGTGTGTTCATGCTAGGTTGAAAGAAGCTTTTTGGGATAGGTGGTATATGGTCTTTGACCAACCACCTTGTAATAATTGGGAGGTGCCTCTATATTTTTTGAGAAAGTTGTATTGTGAGTTTATCTTCGGCGAGAAGTCGAATTACTTTGACATCCGACAATTTCAGGGTAAAGGGAGAGGCTCTACGCAGGATAGGCCTGGGGCCTATAGGGTGGTAGACCCACAAAATAGGAGGCGTACAACTCCTAAACCCATGGTTCATGTCATTGCTCCTATATCCTTGAAGGAGTCTATGGAATTATAGACTCTTCAGACAGCTGCATCATTGACTGATGTCATTGTTCAACATGAAACACAGCTGGTCGGAGTAGAGGATATACCAACACCTGCAACACCTCCTTCATCAGTGGCACCTCCTTCATCAGTAGCACCTCCTTCCTCAGTGACACCTCCTTCATTAGCAACACCTCATGCATCATTTGGCACAAGCCAACCTATTCAGCATATGTGCCCCACCCGCCAATGTGTATGTTCTGGTGTAGACACTGACATAGATGAGGATGATTCGAAATCTCATTCGTGTACATGTTACAGGAGTAGATGCCATGCTTCCACTATAGATGATGTGACCCTCACTGACGAACTGCTCAATATGTTGTACCCTCTCTATCAGACACAAGTGTGTTTAATTCTATTTATGACATGTTATCAATTAAGTGACTAAATCTTATAAAAAGAAATGAATTTTTATTTTTAGAACAATTTAAAGTGACATATAAATAAAATGCATTGCAGGGTGCAGTAGGTGGTGGGAGTACACAACATACTATTCAGTCAACTCCACGGTCATGAGTAGTTTCGCCACAAGAGGTAAAGATTTGTAAATTTGTTAAAAATATAATAATACATTGGTTTCAAAATATATTTTGTTAATTATATGTATCATTACTTGGTATTTTGTAGGGCTTATCAGTGGTTGAGATGTCCCAACTTGATGATATCACACTTTTGGCCATTTACTTTGGCCAAGATAGCTATGTGGTACCATTTAGATTTATATATTTTTGACTTAAGTGATATATTAAATACATACTCATTTGAACCCTTATGTTAATTTTTTTCCGTTAGTTTACCCCACCTACCTCGAGGACATCTCGTGTGAGAAAGCCATCCTCTAGCACTCCGAGGCAGAAAAAGATATCCTCTCGGACACCCAAATGACAGAAGGTAATTCACTACAATTTAAATTCAATTGTTGAAATGTATTATAATTAAACATGTATATGTAGATATTGATAAATGCACTTAATTTATTTGTTCTATATATAGAAATATATGGGGTTTACGAAATTAATGAATGCACCCGATGTCGATGAGGTTCAGCAGAGGGAAGAGGTGATATCTTCATATTCACTTTGGATTGCATTCTCGCTTGTTCAAAATAACTAAATCCTTTTATGTCTATATCATATGTTATCATTTTTCATACAGGAAATGGTAATAGCTGCATCAGATTCAACTAGGTCTCCTAAGGTTACAGGAGAACTATACGAGGCTTCGGTGTGCATTTTTTCTACATATGTTAAAAACATTTGTTTTATCTAGTTTGTCAACAACTTTGGGTTATTAACTTGTATGATTGTCTTTAAACTATTACAGGCCCCTTCCAAACTTCCTACTGTTATTCTACCATTCCATTTCAATAGAAGTCCTACACGTATATTATGGGATCCAACATGATGAAGGGAAAAGGTATGTTTGTCTTAGATCAACTCCTTTTCACTAAGTGCACAACAAAGTTAAAACCGTCTAGTTAACTCCTTTTGGATCACTTACCATGGATATAGGAAATGGTCGTAACTGATTCATCTGTGACTTTGCCTCCTACGACCACAACACATCCATCTGAGGCTTCGATATGCTTTAGTTTTTTAGTTTATTCATTTTTTTATTATGTTTTATTTGACATATATGTTATTAACATGTATTAATGTTGTTTTACCAGTTACAACCTCCTTCAGGACATCCCACAGATCCTCAGCCTCACCCAGTTGCAGAAGACAGAGATGAGGTAATCAACATTTCAACTTCAAACAATTTAGAGTTCGGTATTTAGTTATTTTGATGTTATATTAAGAAAATATATGTGATTCGACATTTGAATTGTCCTTGTACAACCACCTGCAGAGTCGCGTAGTGCTTTGAAGAGGCTTGATTTTGATGATCCACCACAGTCATATATACCGATAGAGACATATAGTTATAGTTGTGGTCATTGAAGGACCAACTTTTTTATATATTCGACATTTGTATATGTATATATCGACTTTGACAGACATGGCACATGCCACATTTTTGTAACTATTATTGATTTGGCATCTATGCCATTTTTTGATATGTACACGATTATTATTCATTTTGATATATATGAAACTTGATGTTCGATCCAATTTATTCATTGATATATATATGAAACATGATATTCCTAAAACTTAGTTATTTTCTATTGAAATGTGATCAAATTTGTTCATTGTGTATTTGTCTTGAAATGTGATCCAATTTGTTTATTACTTGTAACTCATATGGGGTATACTTTTAAACTATCTATTGCTCATATTGTGTATACCCAAGTACTGATACCGGTAATGCTAATATTGTGTATTTTGATTGAGTGAATTTGCTTTGAGTCCTTCATGCATGAAGAGATTGGAGTGAATTTATCTAAGGATGAGTCATCTTAGGTAAGGTTTTTATTTAAATTTTATTCCATAACAAGTCGGCCTTAGGGCAAGAGACACACCTATTCATCCAAATCGCCTATAAAAGAAGAGTTGAAGTACTTATGGACAATCGGTGTGAACCAATGGGGTCATGTTGTCTCTGCCTAAAGAAGCCTCTCTCAGTTTCGGGCAACTCAATTCCATTTTCTTGTGGTGAGATTTTTTCTGTCGCATCAAAAACTATAAAAAACCATCAGTGAGAGGTGGCAAAATAGTGCATCTTTTGTTCTGCTTGTCATGGGAATGAACCATCAGTGCGAGTGTATATGGGTGGCCGGGTTTACGCTATTTGTGTCCTTGTCTCACTCCCCAAGAGGTCTGATCATTTCAAGGCACCTCGTAGCAACATTTTCCTTTGAGCACTCAAAGTGGAAAAAATGGTCAAAATTTGACGTCGCGTAACTCAGAGACCATGGCACTTATGGATGATCCATGTGAACCAATGGGGTCATGTTTTTTCTGCCTAAAAAATCCTCTCTCGGTTTTGGTCAAATCGATTCCATTTTCTTGTGGTGAGATTTTTTCTATCGCATAAAAAACCGTCAAAAATCGTTAGTGAGAGGTGGCAAAATAGTGCATCTTTTGTTTTGCTTGTCGTGGGAACAAACTGTCAGTGCGAGCATGTCCAGGTGGCTGGGTTTATGCTAGGTGTGCCCTTATCTTGCTCCCCAAGACGTCCGATCGTTAGGAGCCACCTCATAGCAACGTTTTCCCTTGAGCGCTCAAAGTGGAAAAAATGGTCAAAATTTGATGTCGCGTAACTCGGAGTCCATGGCACTTATGGATGATCCATTTGAACCTATTGGGCCATGTTGTTGCTTCCTAAAAAATCCTCTCTCAGTTTCGTCCAACTCAATTCCATTTTCTTGTGGTCCGATTTTTTTTGTTGCATAAAAAATTGTCAAAAACCTTAAGTGAGAGGTAGCAAAATAGTGCACATTTCGTTTTTCTTTTCGTGGCAATGAATCATCAGTGTCAGTGCAACCAGGTGGCTGGGTTTACGTTTTGTGTTCCCTTGTCTTGATCCCCAAGACATTTGATCGTTACGAGCCACCTCGTAGCGACATTTTCCCTTGAGCACTCAAAGTGGAAAAAATAGTCAAACTTTGACATCGCGTAACTCGGAGACCGTGGAAATTATGGATGATCTGTGTGAACCAATGGGGTCATGTTGTCGCTGCCTAAAAAATCCTCTCTTGGTTTTGGGCAACTCGATTCTGTTTTCTTGTGGTGAGATTTTTTTTGTCGAATCAAAAACCGTAAAAAACCGTCAGTGAGAGGTGGAAAAATAGTGCATCTTTCGTTCTGCTTGTTGTAGGAATAAACCATCAGTGCGAGTGTGGTTGGGTGGCTGGTTTACCCTGGGTGTTCTCTTGTCTCACTCCCCAAGATGTCTGATTGTTACGAGCCACCTCATAGTGACGTTTTCCCTTTAGCACTCAAAGTGGAAAAAATGGTCAAACTTTGACGTCACGTAACTCAGAGACTGTGACACTTATGGATGATCCATTTGAACCTATGGATTTGTGTTTTCACTACCTAAAAAAAATCCTCTCTTGGTTTTGGCCAACTCGATTCCGTTTTCTTGTGGTGAGGATTTTTCTATCGCATAAAAAACCGTCAAAAACCATAAGTGAGAGGTGGCAAAATAGTGCATCTTTCATTCTGCTTGTCGTGGGAATGAACCGTCAGCACAAGTGCATCTGGGTGGCCAATTTTAAGCTAGATGCTCCCTTGCCTTTCTCCCCAAGAAGTCTGATTGTTATGAGCCACCTCGTAGTGACGTTTTTCCATGAGCGCTCAAAGTGGAAAAAATAGTCAAACTTTGATGTTGTGTAACTCGGAGACCATGGCACTTATGGATGATCTGTTTGAACCTATGGGGTCATGTTGTCACTGCCTAAAAAGTCCTCTCTTGATTTTGGGCAAATCGATTTTGGTTTCTTGTGGTGATATTTTTCCATCACATAAAAAACTGTCAAAAACCATAAGTGATAGATGGTAAAATAGTGCATCTTTCATTCCACTTGTCATGGGAATGAACTGTTAGCCCGAGCACATCCAAGTGGTTGGGTTTATGCTAGGTGTGCCTTTGTCTCTCTCTCCAAGACATCCGATCGTTATGAGCCACCTCGTAGCGACCTTTTCCCTTGAGCACTCAAAGTGGAAAAAATGGTCAAAATTTGACGTCGCGTAACTCGGAGATCATAGAACTTATAGATGATCCATTTAAACCTATGGGGTCATGTTGTCTCTTCCTAAAAAATTCTCTCTTGGTTTTAGGAACTTGATTCCGTTTTCGTGTGGTGAGATTTTTTCTGTCGCATCAAAAATCGTCAAAAACTGTCAGTGAGAGGTTGCATAATAGTGCATCTTTCGGTCTTCTTGTCATGGGAATGAACTGTTAGTGTGAGCACATTTGGGTGACTAGGTTTATGCTAGGTGTTCCCTTGTCTCACTCCCCAATATGTCCGATCGTTACGAGCCACCTCATAGCGACGTTTTCCCTTGAGCGCTCAAAGTGGAAAAAATGGTCAAACTTTGACGTCGCACAACTCGAAGACTGTGGCACTTATGGACAATCTGTTTGAACTTATGGGGTCGTTTTGTTGCTGCCTAAAACATCCTCTCTCGGTTTTGGCCAACTCGATTCCATTTTCTTGTGGTGAGATTTTTTCTGTTGCATCAAAACCGTTAGTGAGAGGTGGCAAAATACTGCATCTTTCATTTTGCTTGTTGTGGGAATGAACCATCAACACGAGTGCATCCGAGTGGCCGGTTTTATGCTAGGTGTGCCCTTGCCTCACTCTCCTAGACGTTTGATTATTACGAGCCACCTCATAGCGATGTTTTCCCTTAAGCACTCAGAGTGGAAAAAATGGTCAAACTTTGATGAAGCGTAACTCAGAGACCATGACACTTATGAACAATCCATTTAAATCTATGGGGTCATGTTGTCGCTGCCTAAAAAGGCCTCTCTCAGTTTCAGACTATTCCTAATAGCCCTTCAAATCGCGTAATTCAACAATAACTCAAAACCAGGGAAAACTTTAAGAAACCCCTCCCTTGGACAAGGTGTAAAAACCTAGCGAAAGGTGTATAATTCCGAAGAAAATTTTAATTTTACTGGCGAATTTTTGCAGTTTATAGAGAAAAATAATAATCTCCATTGACAAATTAGTCATGATTGCTCAAAGTTTGTGAAAAATCCTGGCAAATTGTACTGTTTTAAAACCCAAAAAATAATTGCATGGGCGAATGGTAATGTTTTTAAAACCAGAAAAATATTTGCATTGGCGATTTCAAGCTATTTTCAAACCATAAAAATAAAATATTGGCGATTTCAAGCTATTTTCAAACGATAAAAAAAATATTCGAGATTTCAAGCTATTTTAAAACCATAAAAAAAAAGTATTGGCAATTTCAAGCTATTTTCAAACCATAAAAAAAATATTGGTGATTTCAAGATATTAACTTTAAGTAATTAAAACACGTGGCACATAGTCGTCAACTCTTTGCACTTGCCAATTCTCGACCACAAATGTTAAGTCCTCGTCACCGCAATGACTTGGAGATAGTGGTAACTTTAACCCTAGTCGCGTACTCGCCAACATAAAACTGTTTATCTCTTAACCGCTAGCACTTCACTCGCAAGCTCGCGGCTTGATCAGGTCTTCAGACATTTAACTTCGCGAGCTGGCGATAACCATTAAACCTAACCAAAAACTGTCTAGTCGCTAGCTCGTGACCTAAAAATTCTAAAATTAAACAAACATGAGAGCTAGCGACAACTGTATGAAATGAGTTTCTTGCTAAGTCTCGCGGCTATAATGTATGACATCAGACCAACTCGAGACCTTGCGACCAAAGCAATTTCACTAACAATCTCCAGCTCGGTAACATAAAATGCTAACAACCAAAAATCTAGAGACCTCGCGATGTAAACCCAAACCAACTTGTTGCTAGCTCGCGGCTTGATCATGTCTTCAGACATTTTACCTTGCGAGCTGGCGATACCCATAAAACTTAACCACAAACTATCTAGTCGCTAGCTTGCAACCTAAAATTTTTAAGGCTTGGTTGCTGACTCGTTCCTGAGGAACTAGTTTGAAGGTTTCTCTTGAGTCGAGGTTGATTAGACAAGCGAGGATGACGGTTTCAGAGGCATAAAAGGATTTGATAGCTTCTGAGTTAGAGATGGGAGATCACGGATTTCTCTGAGAAATAAGAGCTCAAGTTGCTTGTTGTTAGGGATTCTGAAGAAGAATTTGTCCAATCAAGGAGGAATAAAATCTAACAAAATTGTTCACAATAGATGAGCCTTAGCAGGATGTAGTCGATTTGATAGGAATGACTTCCAGAGTCTACAGTCATATTGAAAAACACCAAAATGATGATTTTTCACGTGAATGAGCATCACCAAATGAAGTGTGAAAATGTTATAAATATAATAGAGTGGTGACTTAATTGGTAGAAGAGAAACTCAGAAAAGAAACCTTTTTCATTTTCTGAGAGTGGTTTTTTCCTCAGAAAGGAAGATGATGTTTGAGCATGATCGTGCATGGAGTTTTTGTGTGCTCTGTGATACCGAATGAGTGTTTTTTTGTTTTCTTCTATGTGAGTTTGTTTATTGTCAGAGGGGTTGTGAAAGTGAGAAGGATTGCGAGAGGGGGTGTGAAAGCCTTTTCTTATCAAGAAAGGCCAAGCATGGAACATCCTCTGCTTCTACTTTGCCATAGGATGGTAAGGGGTTTGAAGAAGGAGCCCGCATAGGAATGAAAGAAGGATTTGTTTGGGTGGGGAGTGGCATCCAGTCATATTTGTAATGACATGGAAGCTACAACCCCTCCCCAACATATTACATTTACCCTAAAGCTCCTATTTCCACTTTCCTTGATCATGGGCATGAAGGCTCGGGGTCCTCTTTCCATTGTCTTTGTTCCTGGGCATGAAGGCTTCCTCCTCTATTTTGAAACAATCTATTGGAAAGAATGTAACATCTCACATTCCATTTGAAGGCATCAGGGTGATAATGGCATGGCTCAAGCAGTTTTGCAAGTTGTATAGTCACTGGGGTTCCTTTTCTGGTTCTAGTAGTAATTCTAGGTCTAGACCCTAGGTGAAGGGAGCAAGTTGTATACTGTATAGTCATTTACAGAGCAAATGAAAACCATTTAGTGTCAAGCTTTGTGCAGGTTCTTGAAAGAGTTATTTATAAATTTATTTTGTTTATAATTCTATTTCTTTCAAATGATTAGAATCATAAGATTTATCTTTTTTCATTTGTTGTATTGTTATGGTGTATGTAATATTTCATTTAATGCTTCCTAATCCTATTATGCCTAGGAATGCAAAATTTCTGTTAGTCTAGAATCATATTAAGGATTCACCTCATTGTAATTGGTGGTCAGATTATAGACATAGTCATAGAAGTTAGAACACCTCCATATATATATTACATAAACATCCATAGCATATAAAATCATAAGAGTATTAAGAATGAAAGTATTAAACACCGCAATAGATAGGAATACAACATAATTAGTAAAACATCAAGACAACAGACCAGTGCCTTATCCTAGGGCATAGAGTCACTTACAATTCAAAGACAACCTGATAATAAACGTCAATAAGATTCATTTGCAGATAAATAGGAATGAAATTATGAATAATGCCATAATTGCCATTACATACACAACCCAGATTCATATGTAAACTGAAAAACCCTTGACCATTCAATTCATAGTAAAAACATAAATTCAACACAAAGACAATTATGTGAAGATCTCAAATTGCAAATGATATTGATATTATATTCATAATGATATCAGAAAGTAAATTCATAATGCGATTCAACTATGCACTTATCAAATTCTTGAACAATTGAGCTATTATAAATTTATAACTATACAAGAGTTTTCAAGTTCAACATCAATAAAAGTGGCTAACTGGCCATCCCTCTCAAATTAATCTTGGAATCCTTTTATAAGATGAGGATTCAACAAGCTTAGGATTACTGTGAGGAATCTTGGGTAGCAACCTCAACCTCAGATTTCTTCTTTGGCTTTAGCATGGCTTGCCACCGGTCCACCTCTTTGTTTGTTGGCCAACTAAATGACTTTACCTCTTCCAAATTTGCAATTGAATCTGTCCATCTTACATCTGTAACTACCCTAGACTCAACAATAAACTTTGCATGGTCAACCTCAACCTTGAACAATGAATCAAGCATACCGTTAAGGAAATCAACATCAACCTGTTCATTTACATGCTTGATTATTTCTTCTTGCTCAGTAATCAAATCAAATTTGTTGGTCCAATTAGAAAGTGATTTCAAATCTCCATTACTACCATAAATTGAAGGCACCAATTTTACTATAACCTTCCCTAAATGTCTGCAATTTTTTATTTATAAGCACATCCTTCCCTATGAAAAATGCATAAGCTGCATTCATTACCTCCACCATGTCTTTAGTGTCACTGATCTTGGGAGGGAACTTGTCACTATACATCATTGCAGTATCTAGCTTATCCATTAATCTATTTCTTCCTGAGTAAACATTAAAAAAAGGTCCAAGAAAAGGGATAGCCTCAGAGGATGTTTTACTTGCCTCTTTCAAAGAAATGTGCAAATCATGCACTACCATCAATTTTCCTTTCAATAAATTAATCTGGTGTTTTAGAATTCCTGACACAACAGAGATAGCCTTGACATTTTGTTCCTTTTCAAGCTTTTCAATTTTCCCTGTGTATTCCTCCATTTTTGTTGTCACATCAGCTAGTATTTCTTGTACTTGTTCTATAATCTATATTGGAGGGGGCTCATTTGCAATTTTTTCTTTCAACTCCACTAACTCTTCCTCCAAAGCGCCCTTCTTCATCAATGTCTCTTCATATTTTGTAGACAATGCAATTAATTGGGTATATGTTTCTATGTATCTTCTTGACAAATCCTTTGTTTTTGATTAATTCATGAAAGAAACTTGAGTAAAAAATGAGGCAATCTCCGTGTCATTTCTGTTTTGCAAGTTCCACATCATTCTGTCAGCTTTCTTTTCTACTTGGATATTTAGAAGGTGGGGCTTTTGAGTGGAAGGAGCCAAAGACCAAGCAACAAGTAGCTTTGACTTAGGATTAAATCTTGATCCTCTAATTACATCTCCAATTTCAAATTCAGTTTTAAACATTGGGTCCTCTTGCTTCCTAATCTGATCAATAATAAAAGTAGACTGGATATCCTAGTCAGGCATCATAATCATACCAATACTCTTAATCAATTGTCTTGCCCGTTCCACAGATATTTGCTCCATGTCAGGATGATATTCCTACAGTGCCTTGATGATCTCCTGTTTGTTTTCTTCATTTGCTTCCTCTATGATCATATTTTGTCTTAATTGTTTTTGTTTCAATCTTGTCAAAAAACTTTTAAATTCATCTGCCTTAATAAAGTCATCATCTTTCATGAACTCATTTGACAACATCACATGCTCATCAAAGCCTTGAGCAAGGGCTTCATTTGTTTCTCCCTGTTCTTCATTCTACCCTGCTTTTCTGAGATGTGTCCTTATTTGATGAAAGTATTATCCTTGTTCTGTAACAATTGCTTTGGCAGGGTCTCTCCTCACAATTGTACTGACCTCATTGGTTTTTTGTTTCTTTGTAGCTGGGGTAGATTGAAGTTCATCCCTACTCTCTACATCATCAGCAGACACACTAAGTGGCCTCTTGCCATGTGAAGAATGTCCATCTTGTGGGTCTTGTTGCTGAGAAGCCACTTCTGAATCTAGAATTTGAGGCATTTGTTCCATTAGAGTTTCATATAAACTAAACATTTTGTTAATCCTCTCCAGGTACGGGCTATCAGAGCAAAAACCTAAGAAACTAGGGTCAGCAGCCTTCAATTCTGCTTCAACTCTCATCAAATTTTTCCATTTTCTTCTCCTTTCTTGTACTTCATCTTTTCTCAACAAATTTATAACCACATCTTCATCATCCAATGGTTCATGGTCCTTTATTGTGGCCCAAGGTGTCATTTTTGGCATTGCAACTTTAATAAATTGTTCCGGATCATAGAATCTAGACACAACATTAACCAACCTATACTGTTTAAGGAAATTGTTTACTTCATCAAAGAAACTCCTACCAATGGTAAAATTAGATGCAACCCAAAGCCTAGGAAGAAGAGAACCCTTCCTATGTTTATCAAGGTATTCTTTTTCAACTAGGGTCAATTACCAAATAAACTCCATAAAAGCAATCCTAATTGGAACAAATTTTGGTAAAATATGGGGAGGCTGAGGACACCCATAGACTCTGATCACAGTAAAGTTATCAAAAAAATAAAAGTCCCCCCAGTTATGTGAAATAGACCAGTTTGGAACAAATTGGTAAGGTCTCAAAACTCTCCTAACATTAATTGACAATTGTTTCCTATTTATTCCTAGCATTTCCATAATTGGCGAAACAATCCAATTTTTAAAGAAAAGGAAAGAAGAATGGGGAGAACTACTGTCCACAACCTAGGTCCATCTTTGTATTGGCATTAAGACACTGAATTCTTCTTTGAAAAGATCCAATTCTTTATCCACAAATTCAACATTATAAAACAAGATTAAATGCATCAACAATGAATAATGCTTGAATGTAGGGCTGGGTGCACCACTCTGAATTTCATCTAGAGCATTATGAATGTGTTAAACCACATAGCCCACATAATCGTAATCTTTGTTAACATCTGGGTGTTGAATGTCCATAGCCATCATCAGTAATTCAACTGACACTGTTGAATCTCCATCAAAACCTAGAACTCTGCATAATCCATAGATTGTACAATGCATATAATGGTGGAAAGGTGTGATGTCAAATGGTGGTTCGATACTCTCTGGAATTATAATCGGCTTCCTATTCACCCTAGGTTGGTATATGGGGATTGCATGCTTCTTGATAACACCTTTGTATTTGTCATAATCCTCTGCAATCTGCTCCAGATCTATATCTGTACATGCAACACCAGTAATCTAGAAAGCTTCAACAAAGCTAGCTCTATTAATTGAAACTAGGGCAGACTGGTTCTTTCTTCAGATTACCCTAGATACTGGGCAATAGCATTAGACCAACTCTTTTATCAAATCCACATCAACATACACATCTGGCACAATTAACTTTGTCATATTTAAATCCCAAGGGTTTGACATCGGGACACCCTTAACCCTATTATTCCAGAAATGATTAAACAGAGTATCTAACCATTCATATTAACCACGGTAGGGTTTCTGCATTGGCTCCATAAATATTTCCATGCCAAATCATTTGTATTCAAAGCAACGGAAGTCCCTGCAATCAAATCTACAAATTCTTCTTTGTATTTCTTAACTATCTTTTCCTCAGTGGCACTGGCCTTGGAACCTCCAGGTCCTCCTGCTCCACTTGTCGTGGCCTTGGGCTTGGGCTTGGGCCTAGAAGCTCCAGTTCCACTCATCGCCTGGCTCATTTTAGCTGCAGGATAAAACATTAAGCAATTTTCTGAAATTTTCCCACACCCAACACTCCGAATTCTCCAACGTTGTTGTAGAGCTCAATTCACTGGATTACCTCGAAGATAGAATGCATTAATGCAATTATACAAAATCTTGGCTCAACCATGCAATTTATGGTATTTGGGCGCTGTCACTTCTCTCAAGTCTCAAGTCTCAAGTCTCATTAATTGCCACACTTCCATGAACTAGTTACTGTGGCATGAATTCAAATTTCAAACTTCAAAGTTGAAGTACTCGAGTGAAATTTGAATTCATGCCCTTCTATTTGATTGCGATTGCCATTCAAAACTTTTACAGAACCCGATAAATAAGTCCACATGTTAGCGAGTTAGCGACAATGCTACCAAATCCTCTTAATCACAAGCTCGCACCCCTTTTACGAATCCTCAAAGAATCTCGCTAGTGAGCGACAACCGTTGATCTTCATCAAACCCTTCAGTCGCAACCTCACAACAATAGTTGTAATGTTCTTTCTTTACCTGCGAGCTGGTGACCATTGCAAATATAAGAAAACAACTTATTTCATTGCAAGCTCACAACTAGAAACTTAACTTTACTTAAACACTTGCGATGCCGCGACAACAAGACACTTAACCACCATCACATGCTCGTAACACTTTTTGACTTAAGACTTACAAACCTGCAAGCATGCGATGACCATAAAATCAGACCAAAACTTACCTGTCGCTATATCGCAACTTAAAATGCTAAACAATTTCAAAACCTGCGAGCAAGTGACGAAACCAACTGAACTATGATACCAACCACATCACGTGATCGCAAATTAAAATGACTTAACCGCAAACACCTCGCGACCTTGCGATAACATAAAATCACACCCAGTCGCAACCTTGCAACATAAAATGGTATTTGGGCACCGTCACTTCTCTCAAGTCTCATTAATAGTAATTGCCACACTTGCATGAACTAGTAGTAGCTACTATGGCATTTGATTGACAATTGCCATTCAAAACTTTTACAGAACCCGACAAACAAGTCCACGTGTCAATCCCCATCTTTAATCGCACACTTGCAACCGGTTATAACAATTTGGAAAGAATCCAGTGAGTTAGTGACAATGCTACCAAATCCTCTTAATCACAAGCTCGCAAACCCTTTTACGAATCCTCAAAGAATCTCGTGAGTGAGTGACAATCGTTGATCTTCATCAAGCCCTTCAGTGGCAACCTCGCAACAACATTTGTAATATTCTTTTTTTACCTGCGAGGTGGCGACCACTGCAAATCTAACAAAACAACTTATTTCATTGCAAGCTCGCAACTCAAAACTTAACTTGACTTAAACCCTTGCGATCCCGCGACAACAAGACACTTAACAGCCATCGCATGCTTGCAACACTTTTTGACTTAAGACTTACAAACCCGCGAGCATGCGATGACCACAAAATCAGACCAAAACTTACCTGTTGCCAAATCACAACATAAAATGCTAAACAACTTCAAAACCTGCGAGCAAGTGATGAAACTAGCTAAGCTGCGATACCAACCACATCGCATGATCGCAAATTAAAATAAATTAACTGCGAACACCTCGCGACCTTGCGATAACATAAAATCACACCCAGTCGCAACCTCACAACATAAAATGGTCAAGTGCAAAACATCTTGCAAGGTATCGATAACTAAAATCTCCCAGTACTCGCAAGCTCACAACTTAAACTGACTTGATGATAAAGGACCTACGACGTAGCGATAACCATAAAATCTCAAAATGTTTTATCTCTTGACTGCAACGACCCAATGAGTACCAACAAAAATCGATGTTTTATGTTAATTTACCATCATAAACAGGCACAAGCAGTGGCACACAGACCATTAATGACTTATTTCTTACTCGCTAACTCTTGCGGCTATAATGCATGGCATCAAACCAATTTGAGACCTCGCGACCAAAGCAATTTCATTAACAATCTCCATCGCGCTAACATAAAATGCTAACACTCAAAAAACTAGAGACCTCATGATTTAAACCCAAACCAACACTCGCTAAGTCACCACTTAAATTGTTAAACATGAAATTTATCTGCGAGTTAGAGATGAAACATTAAACATGTTTGACCAACTGTTTGACCATACTTGACATTGACATGGACAAATAAAGAGAGGAGAACTTAGATTTTCAACGCACGACAACTTTGGTTTACTAGCCAACTAAGACAAAAAACAAACACAAAACCCTAAGGGATATGAACATCATGTTAAGCATTTAATATAGAATAGTAGAAAGGTTCTAGAAGTAACAGTTATGCAATATGAATAATTTTATGGATCTTGTGACACAAATTGTTGCATTTTATGTTCAACATAATGTGGAACCAAATACCAATTTACTAATAATTCAATTGTTTACTAATAATTCAAATTCACAATTAAAAATATGAAATAAGTATCCGTTCTGATTGACAAATTCAAGGAATACAATATTAAAAATCAGCAATGACAACTATAGTATTGCAATTTTCCAAATTGAAATTGTAATATGACTCAAGAACTATAGTATAAGTATAAATACCTATAAACTGACTCCTAATTCACTTCAGTGACTCACTTCAAGGCTTCCATATCCCAGATGGAGTCAAGATTCGGAAACTGACTAGTACTAATAGGTTCATCTTCATTTTGAGTCGGGTATTAACAAATGTCTTCGTCTTCATGTTGACTCTGAGTCTGCGATCCATCATATTCATTTGTCTCAGCACTAGCACTTGTAGTAACACCACCAGCTTTTAAAGTGTTGCACACCCCTCATCTTTCACGCATGGAATTCCAGATTGCCAGTGCCCTATCACATGGAAAATCTCTAACATTATACTAGGTTACAAACAACCTCAAGCAAGTTTCCAAATTCTTGTCTAATTTGTTTCTGATCTTTGATTTTAAAAGCCCTAATGCACTGAACACTCTCTCATCTTCCACCAACCCCAATATCATTGTTTGACATAAATCAGCAAGTTTCAAATATTCTGGTATTGTAATATGCAATACTTCACTTTAATCCATCCTTTTCCAAAGCCTTGTGATTGATCTAGGTTCAAATGGATTCTCCAAGTTAACCAACTACTATTTCATAACCAGTGCAAACTGTTTACATTGTTTTCTAAGATGATCTGAATTTAAAATTCCTTCTATTGGTTGTCCATTGCAATATGCATCTTTTGAAAATGTCAATATCAATTCCTCTAGTTTTTTATGATACATCTTTGCATCATTTGGATTGTCTCCAATTGAATGCCAAAATTGAGGATACACACAACCCATGGCTTCAAGTATTTCTTCTCGAGGGAATCTTTCACAAATCTCTGTTGAAAGTTCATATGCAATAGACTTTAAATTATCACTAACAGATTTAACAATCCTGTCAAAATATTCCTTTTTAACTGGTAGTGCTTTGCCTCGCTTGCCCATCTTAGATTGGTGCATTGGTATCTGAAATCCTTTTACAAAGACGCATAACTCATTTTTTGTATTGAAATGTAAAAAATTTTCATCATGATTTAAATCTTTAGTTATCTGCCACCTAAAAAAATTTGGGCTTCACCATGTCAGATTTGAATATAGACTATCCAGGCTCAAGCATGTCATTTTACATAGAGTGCTATACTCATTGATATACATAGTTCTATCTTGGGCTTTCTTAACAAGTTTGTTCATAGAATCTAGCATGGGGAGAAGACTAGCTAAAGTTAACAGAGTCTCTATATCACTTAACTTATGTAAGAGATCAGGAGCTTTGTCTACTATGAGGCATTGCTCATACATTAGTCCAATCAAGGACTAGTATTCTATTATAACTTGTTCCGCTAGTCCATGCAAGGAGATCCATCTAGTCTCAACATCCCTGAGAAGCTTGTTTCCTCCTGCTACTCCCTCAGCAAAAATCTAAAATTCTGCAAAATGTTTAGGACTTCGACAGAAGTATGAGTGGAGCTCGTGGACCAGATCTTCAACTTTTGACACTGTAGGGAAATTGCTTACAATTATATATACTAAATTTATTCGATGGGCCATGTAGTGAATGCCAACCATGTATGGTGCAATACTAGATTGTAATCTTGCACAAAGACTGGTCCTTTGACCTTGCATTACTGTAGCTCCATCAGCTCCAACACACACCAACTTCTTGGAAATTGCCAAGTCATCCATACCAGCAATTTCATTCAAAGCTTTCTTAACTTCCAAATATAATTTTTCTGCTGTTGAATTGCCCCTCATTTTACGAGCACAGAGTAGATGAGCTCGACGGACGTGTTCTTTTATAGTATACACATGCATACAAACCCAAGCAATGTTATCTACCGCGGTAACTTCATCTATGGATAATGAAATGAAATTTGACTCTTTTACACTCTGTTGTAAATTTTCCTTTTCCACCTCAGCGAGACAGTTTGCCATTTCCCATCCAACATTTATTGACCAATGTGACATAGGATAGTGAGGAACATTCAAAAAAGATAATAAATTACTAGATTCTGAGAATTTTTTCATAGGATGCCCTCTTGACATAATATGAAAAACAACAATCATCTGAATAGTCTTTGCCAGGTTTGCATCATTCGCTGCATGTTCAAGCCCAACCTTGATTGTATTTCCAAATCCACTATCACCAATCAGTGTCATTTTGTAGTTATGCTCTTCATATTCTGTGGCATACTTAACATGAAGACATTCTTCCATTGATTTCCATCTTACTACTCGTGTTTCCTTTCCATCTATGATCTATTTTTCATAAACCTTACCAATATGCTTTTCTATGGTGTCAAGCTTTAGCTGCATCTTCTTCTCTCTTTTAGTTTTCCAGCTACAAATATTACACCTTCATTCTGTTGGTTGTTCATCATTGTTTGGGACTGGTTCAATGAAAGGGTTCTTTTCTACCCAATCAATCTTAAAACTCCTTGTCATCTCCCACTCTCACCCCAGTTTTACTTTCCTTTTTCTTTTCTTCCTACCAACATCATCTTCAGTACTAGCATTTGCATCCGAGTGAATTACGTCATTGTGTGTATCCCTTACAACATCTTCTGCTGTGTCGGTATTCTCATCCTCATTTGATGCATTTAACTCAATGACAATCCCACCTTGTGGTGGTGGTGAGCTACTGTGAATGGCTTCTACAACTGTAGAAGTTGATGGACCAAAAACTTTGCCAATTCCAAAGAAAGACTTTATGGTAGTATCTTTAAGTTTAGGTTTTGGGTGTTTTGATGGCCTCTCAATCCCTTCAGTTTTACCGACCTGAGGATTATTACCCTTGTCTGACATCCCAGTCCCTTCACCACCCTGAGGAGTCTTAGTCTCACCCTTCTGTGACATCTCAATCCCTTCACCACCCTGAGGAGTCTCACCCATGTCTGACTGTGACATCTTGAGTCTTGACCTCTCACTACGAATTAAAAGTTAAAACTAATACTATCAAGTATGAAGAAATGATTACTCACCTTTATGCCTTCTCAATTCTCTGAGTCAGGAGTCAGGAATGCCTGGGCCTATGCTGCAGGATTGTAACTCTGGCCCTCCGTCCCGCCCTACAATGTGAATGAACTTCAAATTTCAAACTCAATCTGTGGAATGCGAATCGAGACTTGAGAGCTCCCAATTTACTAATCAAACACGAACAAATTGTAAGAAAGAGTGTAAGAAAGAGTGTATTTATAGCAATCCATGACTATGTTTTTGGCGAATTGCGTAGGGCCTAGGCGTCGCATTTGCCAATAAACATTTAATTTAATTACATTTTTGGCGAATTGCGTGGGTGTGCAATGAACATTTAATTTAAGCGGGGGGAAATGGGTCCTCGAATGCTTATAATGTTTTAATTGATATTGGAAAATTTGACCGATGTGTGCAATGAACATTTAATTTACCATTGGCAAATTAGGTCCTGGGTACGTGGTCGTTTTACTATTGCTGGCAAATAACGGAGGTGATCTAATACCCACGTCTAAGTGATTTTAGTCGAATATTACGGGCATGCACATCAACGATGTGTGGTCAATGGCGAAGCCAGATTCTACAGTGTGTCATTAACCCCAAAATTTTGGGTGATTTGACCATGATGGTGCCCAAGACTATTCGTGCGGAATTCACCAATTGACAAAGATTCACCACTAAAAATCTCTTTGCTCAAAACTTTCCCAAAACACTTGGAAAAAAAATTGCATTTTCAAATACCCATTTGCAAGTTATTTAACATATGTTAGAATCAGACTCAGTTATTTATAATCAAATAGTACAAATTTATAATCAAATGGTACAAGTTTATTACAAATGTATTTATAATCAAATGGTAAAAATTTGGGCTCTCAAAATTTGCAAATCAGCCCCATGGACACTTTCATATATAAAATTTGGCATCTTATATAAATGATCAAGCTCATTACTATTTATATTTACAAACATTTGCATCTAAATATGCAAATTACAACTCATTGTTATTTTTACAAAAATTAGCATCTAGATGTACACATTACAACTCATTGTTGTTTTTTTAATACAAAATTTAACATCTAGATATGCACATTACAATTCATTGATGTTTTTATATACAAAATTTTGGCATCTACATATGCACATTACAACTCATATCCATATTACAGCTCATATGCATGTAGAGCACATCCAAAAAAGCAAAGTTACAACATTTCACAAAAGATATATACAAAATTGTCAAAATTATTCTACCATATTGTAGAATTATTCTTCTAGATGGCCCAAAATCAATCAAGTGAACCTTCTGGATCAGCTCTAGCCCTTAGTGTCTGAAGTATTATATCGTGGTCTGATTCATGAACTTTCCACAAATCCTTGTTAAGAGGTCTACCACGATATTTAATCAAATGAATATTTGTTGCAACAAGAAGGTTTGAGTAATGAAGAATATGTCTATGTGTCTTAAAGTCCTCAAACAACTAGGCATTAGAATTCTTGATAGGGTACTTGCATTTTATAGAAGGATAAGTTAATGCCAAAATCAATACAATGACTACTAAATAAATGAGTTTAAGAGGTCTCAATACAACTCGACACAACAACGGTACCTTCTAAGCCATGTCCCTGTCACAACAACAGATCCTATTGGGTACTCAATACCCTCTCCATCAACCACTGTAGAAGTCAATTTGTTTTTGGCCTCAATATAGCGATACAAAAATTAATCTGTTCCTTCTTTGTTGTTCTCATCCGCAATAACTGCATATACATGACCTACATTTAATAGTTCAGGATATAAGTTAATACCAAAATCAACATAAGTTAATACTAATAAATTAAGCTTAAAATTGTAGCAAATTGCAACCCTTTACCTGGTTCAACTATGTTTGATACATGGTCAAAATCCACTTATGCTTCAATCTGATTCATTTGTAGTGCTCTAGGAAGTTGATATGTATCTAGGGTTTGCAAAGGTCTACAAGACCATTGGTCAGCTCACTCTTTTGTTTCACATTCATCCCACAAAAAATGCATACATGAAGAGAAAAAGCATGCAATCTGTCTAATATAAATAACTAGTGATTTTGCATTTGAACTGCTAAATGAATTCATGTCACTTGATCCTGTAAGTGTACAACAATCTAGATAGTTTTCAATGTTAGATTCACTTATTAACCAAAAATATCTAGAAACCATAGACTTACCTTCATTACCTGGTCCCATCGTAGAGTTACACCATTGCACAATTGTTTTTGCATCTATTAATATTGCACCACCTTCGTACTTCAATTCCTCTTTGGTAAGATCTCTTTTCACACATGCTTCCGCACCATCATGCTCTCCCTTTCCATTGCCTGCCTCAATGAAATTCCAAAAATATTGCACACCACTTGTCACATGCATCCTAGTCAACCAGTAGAACATCCTTGCATTCTTGAATTGTGCGGTGCAATTGTCCGACCATATTAAGTGTTGGTTGTATCTTATATCTCTTTCCCTTAAACTATCATAGAAGACTGTAAAGAACCCTTTCACAAACTCTGAGGAATGAGTACGATCATCACTGATATAGAAGTGATATTCTCTTATAACCTTTCTGTCCTCCTTGGTGCTATCATGTGCATGCATGAATGCTATGTGTACAAAAATTGTAACATGTGTAGAGTGGTAATACATAGATTGTACTTCATTTTGTGACTTTAGTGTATAATTATCAGTAAAATAAATGACAGAGACAATAGTGCAAAGGGGGAAAGTGTCATTACACAACTTGAATTGCTCATCTAACCACGTAACTCTATGTGTGTGACTTATGTACTCATACACTAGTTTCTCTTGAAACATCTTCATAAAATCAGCTACGCAATATCCCTTTTCACTAACTCACACCTCTTTAATTCTTTTCTATCTTTAACACCATATGTGATTGACTTATATTTTCCAATAGAAACTAGTTCCTTACCAATTTCATGCATGCTATCTAGATGTAGGCATCTATGCAACTGTTGCAAACCACCACATGTAGGACAAAAACCTCTCAACACACCATCTTATAGTAAATGCACCCATCATCTCATCTACATAGTACACTTGAAATAAATTCTCTCGGTGACTTAGGAGGTGGCTTGTAGACCACATTCCTGCAAAACATCGTTAGTGTGAAAAGTACAATAGATATAGCAATAAATATCATAATGCATGGAAAATTCAACATGGACCCTACAACAACATGTAGTACGTGCATGATTAATCAACATAAAATGTTTTTGTCATCTCAAAAATCCTTTGACTAATTTTAATGTGAGGAAAGCTTTGAAGAAACCTTTCATAAAATTGTGTTTGAGTCAATCTAAATAGTGTTTTGGATGTGGCTCATGATTACTAATTCCAATTTGCCTTCTAACAACATCTCTTTGGTTGGGTGAAACCCTTGTGTTGTCATGCCAATATTTCTCAATTAACATTCTTAGTGCATCAACACCAACCTTGTCCTTACGTGGGAGTCTACCCGAGAATGCCCAAAGAGAATTATTGTTAGGATCCTCGATTTTCTCTCGCCTCTCTAAGACATAGTGTAATGTGGTTCTACTTATCCTTAATGACTTGCTTGTTTTGCTTATTAAATGATATATTTTCATTTTCTTTCCCATTATGGTTGATGTGAGGACACGACGAGTAACATTATCATCTTTAGTGCATGATTTCGAACCAATGGCTTGGTATGCATAAAAAAGATTTCTCACAATGGTTCTTTCACTATTATTTTTGGATGTTCTTAACCCTAAAATTTTCATTATCTCTCTAAATTTTACATTTTTAATCATTTCAACAACTACTTGGCATCTTCTACTTTGATTTAAGTTTTCAAAATGGTTATTCCAACTTCTTCTAACTGTTCTTCTACAAGTTCTTTCGGATATTTTATCATGCATTGGCTTCACAATATTTTCATCAATATCTATTAGGAACTTTGGTTTTCTATGAATTATTCTAAGAGGTGTTAATATTGGTGCATGCTCTTCATTTTCATTAGGTGCAGTATGTGCATTGATCATATCAAATTCAAATTGTATATCTTCTTCAATTTCATTAACATGTGCATTCACTGAATCATTTTCAAATGGTGTATGTTCATTGCATTCATTAGGTGTATTCATCATATGTATTTGAATTGGTGTATTTTGATCATTTAGATTTGGTGCATTCATCATATCAATTTCAATTGTTGAATGTTCATCACTTTCATTACGTGCATTAGATGACGTGCCTTCACACAATCTCTTCATACACTTGCTTTGTCTTTCCTTTGCTACCTCTCTTTGTTCATTTGTTCCTCTCTTGTTCTTTCCTATTGTCCTACACATAACATCATGATGAAAATCCACAATCAAATAGAAAAACAACAACAAATGATCATCATTTTGTTATAATCTAGAGTAACAATAATAAAATAACTTCAAAAAAAAATAAAAAAATACAAGACAAATCAATCAAGATCAAAGCAAAAAAAAAAACAAATGATCATGATTTTGTTATAATCTAAAGTAACAATGATAAAATAACTTCAAAAACAATCCAATATACGAGACAAATCAATCATTCCAAAGCAAAAGTGACAAAATAATATGAAAACCTGTTTGTTACTGTCCTAGAAAATCATGTGCAGAAGCAGTGGGGCCTTCAAACAACTTGCAATGCTATTTTTTAGGCCATTGGGACTAAAATATATTAAGATTTTAACCTTTTATGTCAACGTTCACAATTTCTCATAACCCGTATGGGTTATGTAGAACTAGAAGTTTTGACCTTAGTTCTACATAACCTATATGGGTTATGTAGAACTAGGAAAAGGAGAGGGGAAGAGGGAGAGAGGGAGGGAGATTGGGAAAAGGAGAGGGAGAGAGGGAGGGAGAGGGAGAGGAGAGGGAGAGGGAGAGAGAGAGAGAGGAGAGAGAGAGAGAGAGAGAGAGAGGAGAGAGAGAGAGAGGAGAGAGAGAGAGAGAGAGAGATAGATAGATGGATAGATAAAGAGAGAGAGAGAGAGAGAGAGAGGAGAGAGAGAGAGAGAGAGAGAGAGAGAGAGAGAAGAGAGAGAGAGAGAGAGAGAGAGAGAGAGAGTAGGATGAGGAGAGGGGGATGGATGGATAGGGAGATAGAGGGAGATTAGGAAAAGCAGAGGGGGAGAGGGAGAAGGAGAGAGGGGGGTATGGAGAGAGGGAGGGAGATGGAGATTGGGAAAAAGGAGAGAGAGAGAGAGAGAGAGAGAGAGAGAGAGAGAGAGAGAGAGAGAGAGAGAGAGGAGAGAGAGAGAGAGAGAGAGTAGCGGATAAGAAGAGAGGGAGATTGGGAAGAGGAGTGGGAGAGAGGGATAGGGAGAGAGATGGAGATTAGGAAAAGGAGAGGGGGAGAGGGAAAGAGAGGGAGATTGGGAAAAAGGAGGGAGAGAGGGAGAGAGAGGGAGATTGGGAAAAGGAGAGGGAGAGAGAGAGATAGAGAAAGGGGGGGTAAGAGAGATAATAGGGGATATGAAGAGAGGAAGATTGGGAAAAGGAGGAGAGAGAGAGGAGAGAGAGAGAGAGAGAGGAGAGAGAGAGAGTGAGAGAGAGAGAGAGAGAGAGTGAGAGAGAGAGAGAGAGAGAGAGAGAGAAGAGTGAGAGAGTAGGGGATAGGAAGAGATGGATATTGGGAGAGGGAAAGAGGGAGAGATGAGAGGGGGAGGGAGAGAGAGAGATTGGGAGAGGAGAGAGAGAGAGAGGAGAGAGAGAGTAGAGAGAGAGAGAGAGAGAGAGGAGAGAGAGAATATGATAAGGAGAGGGGGAGAGATAGAGGAGAAATTGGGACAGAGGGAGAGGGAGAGAGAGGGTGTAGATGGGGAGAATAGGATAAAGAGAGGGAGAGGGAGAGAGAGAGAGGGAGAGAAAGAGAGATAAGATAATGAGAGGGGGAGGGAGAGGGGGGAGAGAAAGAGAGAAAAGGGGTAGATGGTGAGAATAGGATAGGATAACGAGAGAGAGAGAGAGAGAGAGAGAGAGAGAGAGAGAGAGAGAGAGTAGGAGGAGGAGAGGGTGAGAGACATGAGGTAGAGAGAGAACAAGAAGGAGAAAAGGGTGAGAGAATAAAAAAGAGAGAAGTGTGAGGGGGAGAGAGATGAGGTAGAACTCAAGGAAGATAATCAGGGCTCAAAATAGACAAAGACAATGATGGGGGAATGAAGATGAGAGAGAGAGGAAAAGAAGAGATACATGCATGTATACAAACATATATCTATATAAATATATGTATATATACCTATAGATATGGATATATACATACATAAACAGATATTACCTAGGTATGTCTAAAACATGTGTAGTAAATGCTAAGTTTACAAGCATACATTATTATGTCTTCATAACCTGTACGGGTTTTGTGAAACAAAAAAAAATGTTTTTAGTTCTTCATAACCCATTTGTGAAACAAAAAAAAATGTTTTTAGTTTTACATAACCCCTACGGGTTATTTAAAACTGCGAATAGTACTTTTTGTTTTTCAAAACCTATATGGGTTTTGGCTTGGTAAGAGGGTTGGAAAATGACCCTAAGGCTTGCAAGCCCATTTCCCCCCCTTTTTTGTCCATTTACATGTTTTTTCATCCTCCAACATGATTTCTTGGCTTCATCGTCATCATGTTTACAAATGATCAAGTGGGTATCTCTAAAATTACCACCATAATCTCACACATCTTCTTAGTTTTTTGACCATATAAATTTTTCTATTTTTGGACAACATTAGCTTAGTAAACTTTAATTTTCTTTATCAGTGCCTTGACAGTCCTCACAGACATATGTCTACCATTTTTTAAATAAATTTTGATATACTTGACCAAATTCAAAATAAATTACATATTATTGTTCTACACTAAATTCTATACACTTAAAAAAAAATATACATTTTTTATTATTTTGATGCAAGTTATGCCCAACGCATGAATAGGTACCAAATTTTTAGGATGTAGTCACTTCCAAAAATGATAAAAAAAAAACTCAATGAAAAATTACAAAACTATACACAACTTCTAGATCTCACTCTTACCTATCATCTTACCAAAGGGTTTTGCAAAACACTAAATCTAACTATATATTTTGTGCAGCGCACGAAAACAACTATGTTATATTTTTCTAAAAAAATCAGGAATAGTTTTTCGTGCGTGGAAGATTTGACCCTCTTAATATTATCCAATTTTAAAAAAATTTAGTAGTTTAGAAACTAGATTCAAAGTACTACAATTCTTATTCTTTTCTCAACTCCTAGTTTTGAGTGCATGGCCTTCAAATGGCTCTTTGAAGTTCAGGTTTACCTGTTTTCAGAAAAAAAGTGGCCACTTATAACCCCCTTTTTGTTCACCATTTTGGTGCACTTACCCTTATAATTATTTGTGAGTCTAGTTGATTCTTGAGCATCCAATTATATATTGTTCCATATACTTAATCTCTAGTCTTTTAAAGTGATGACATTTCATTCCATTTGTTTCTATTGCATTCTCTATTTTGGAATAACTATCATATTGTATTTTACAATTTTTGATTATCTTTATCATTCATTTATTGAACTTCTTCCCGGTATTGGTATCTTACATTTGTTAGTCTCATAGACAAATCTTGCATGGTATTAGAGTTTTTCATATTAGATCTTAGATGGTATCAAATCTAAGATCTATATCAAAGAATATAATAATTAGAAGTTTATGGCTTTATGATAGTGTACACGTAATTGCATATACTTAAACTTTCTATTGTAAGTAAGTTTTCCCTATTAAAGAAGAGAATAATTAGAATTCTAGAACTTTATGAAATGCCTATAATTTAACAAATACAATTTTAAGAATTTAATATTTCATTTTTGTGGGATATCTCATTGTGTTTTAACTATCACTATCTCTCAATAGTCATTTCAATAAATAGAGAACAAAAAAGTAAAAAGTGCTCTCTTAAAACTTGAGCTAGATATATAGCATATCATCCCCAAAATTGTTGTTAATAGTGATCAATTCATACACAATTATAATCATAAGTTTGTCACCATCAGGTTACTCAAAATTTTGGACAGGCTGATAATATTGATCAATTTACATATACCTGCATATCAAGACAACATGTAAGAACTAAAACCCATCAGCTTAATCTATGAGAGTTTGGTTTTATTTACACATTAGAGATCACAAGACAATGAACTTGTATAAACCAATATCCCTGAAAAGATTAGATGTTGCACACTCCTCTCAAAATAAAAGAGACAATGAACATGAACTTGTATAAACCAGTGTCCCCCAAAAGATTAGATGCTACATACTCCCATAAAAGATTAGGTGAAAGGAGGAGTATATAAATTTTCTATGTGTAGATGCACACAAACGAAAAACCTATGAAGGTTGTAATGGAAGTGTACCAATTATGGAATTGAATTATCTTCCATAGTGATACGTGAAGTAGTACAAGGTTACTGGACAAGTACAAGTGTTGTACAAACCTATGGAGTCATCCACATGTTCTAGGGTATGCCATTGCTGATAACAAGTATCTCACCTTGACCTTGGTTAATAGCACAGAGGGCCAATTCCCTTCACCATACTTGCTCCCATGTCCTCTCTCTTTACAAGATGACAATTCCCATGAAGTCCTTACTAAGAAAAAGAATCCCATCTTGGTTATTTAATGCCACATGATCAATGGATAGAGATGACATCTCAATTATGTAAGGCCAAATATTACATTATCCACAATGGTTAGAATGATATTATAAATACATGCATGTATTCAAGTTAGAATGATTATTTCTTCTCTTGGAGAGAATGCCATTTATAGACCATTTGGACAAATCAATTTTTTTTTTTTCTAATTTTCTTTTTTGGTGTGTGGATGAATGCCATTTCTTATTATTTTGATTTCCTTATGACTTATTGGATTTGAGTGTATAAGATTCAATAGATTACAGTTTGTCAGGAAAATCACTTTCTTCCCCACAAGAATATTTATGGATATTGTTCATTTTACTTAATAGGGTCTCTCTTTTATATGCCCAGACTAGCCAAGGACCCTACCATAAGCTCTTCATTTCATGGCAAGCTTTCAATGATTTGACATTTGTCTAACATCATATAAATGACAGTTGTTCATACCCAAAAAGACCTATTCTAATTTATAAATAGATATGCCTTGAAAGAAGTAAAATAAACAATTAAGAACACTGTATTGTTGTTTTTTGATTAAGTTATTTATACATTGATTTCGTACTGAGATCAAGAGTTGCTAGACACAATGAATCTCAAAGAATTATTTTTTTGAGGTTTGTTTTCTTATCATGCAATAAAATATTGCAGAGCTATTAATCAAAAGAATTCTTGTGTAGAAAAGTTCCATCAAGAGCTCACAAATCCTTTCTTTCATTTAAAAAAGATACAAACACACACATGCATGTGAAGTTGCTACTTAAGTTGCGGGAAGATTTTACTCTCATAGAGTGACCATATAATTCAAATTACCCATTACCAAATATGTTGAAAAGTTAGAAGCATTAGTATGAAGGTCCAACACCCAAAGTGTTTAGGATCAACAATAAGATTTCTTGAGTTCAGGGTTGAAGCAAACTTGATGTAAAAATGTATCCCCAATAGCAAAAGGCGAAAGATGGTGATGTGCAAAAGGCAACCACTAGCACAAAATCTAAAGCAGTGACAATAGAAGGTTATCACCAAAAGATCATTTAAGCATCAAGACCAAGGCATTTTTAGCATTGATAAATTCAACATAAACTAGGGATGTACTTGCTCTCTTGCAAGTATTGGCAAAATTAACCCTCTCTCTTGCAAACATTGGTGAATTTGGCTGCCACTACTCTCTTGTTCAAATTGCCCCAGGCTCATAACAATCCCATTCCATGGAAGTTGATTTAGCTATGGGAAAATTTAGGGCAAATTATTTCATGACTGGAATATTTCCAAGCAAGGACAAAAATAATTAATCCACATGGTTCTTGCAACACCAGAAAATTTCTATTTGCAAATTTGTGCTTGAAGGACAAGATTTAAGTGTCCCTTGATCATAAATATTTTCCTGAGAGAAACATAAACAAAGACTGAATTGTGGTTCTAGTTTGGACCAATTGGTCAAGTTTTCATTTGCATGCATCAATTTGAGAGCATAAAGGAACTAAAGAAACCAATGTTTCAAATGTTGGCAATTGACACTCATCCTGCAAGTGTTTATGGTATTATGGGTTGTCATTGATGACAACTCATCATCTCAGGGTAAATAGTTTCATTGTTTGGTTAACTGGCATGCATTGCACTAACTAGTATTGGTATTCACATTTCTTTACATCGGCACCAGCACCGACATCGACACTCACTTCATCCTGGTCACTTGTCCTGATCCTGGTAACGTGTATATAGAACCCAGTAATGGATAGGAACTGACTAAGAAAATCTTTTGATCTTGATTATGTCTTCAAGGATTTTGGTGGTAACGTGTGATGATCGACATGGTCATTGGATTTATGTTTGATTCTCATCATGTTTCGACAACCGACTTGTTTATATTTCTTGTTGAAGCCAACATGGTTAAGTTAGAAGGATATTTAAGAAGATCACCTCAATGATAGATCATATGTGTTAGATGGAATGCAAAACTTTGATTGCAAATATTTCAGTGAGTTTTCGTAATCATTTTGGTATGCGATTGGAAGTGACTGTGTGCAGTTTCATGTGCACAACTTAACCGATAGCAGAACAGAGTATTAGAAAACCAAAATACAGAGGAGGTTATCAGAGCATTCGCCAGAACTTATCCAACATGGTCAAATGCTATTTACAAGTTTACTTTCATTTTTAAACACTTGTAAATGTTCTGTAAGTCAGTGAGACTTCCTATATTTTTGTGTTTGAGCAGTGAGCTCTAGGCAATTGGCCTTTCTGCATGTGCAGATCCTCTTATGTAATATTTGTATACCTTGATCAAGTATATAGATATTGTGGATATCATCCCCACTGTGGTTTTTCCCTTTGCAGGGTTTTCCACGTATAAATCTTGGTGTTATGGTGTTGCCTTTCATTGTGTTATTTTGTGTATGCATTCTAATTTTATTTACTATGAACCGGTTAATAAGGAATAAGTTAAAAACTAACTTTACCGGTAGAACACTAATTCACCCCCCCTCTTAGTGTTCTTGGATTCCAACAATTATCAGATGGTCAAGGAGGATGTCTATTATGATCTATGCAGTGTAATGCTAAAGGAACTCATGACTAACCTGCAGAAGATCATGCAAGACAAAAATAATATTTTCCCATATGGCTCCTTCATCATTTGCTTATTTTTTGGATGGATTTGGGTTTCAGGTCCTTGTAAAACCTGTTTATCTTAATAAAAAACTACCTAAATAATTTTTTTTTAAATAGATGATAAACAACAAAATAAGTAAATAAATGGAAAGAGAAATAAAAAACCCACAAGAAATAAAATAATATTAAATAGAAAAAGAATGTAGAAATTATATGCGCTCTACCTTCCTTGTGACCAAATAGAAGATGGAACGGTGTGAAAGTTTGCCAGAAAATAGAAGACTTTTGTTTATAAATGGTGGACAAGAAGCAATGCACAAATAAATGCAATCACAAGGAAGGCTCAACATTGTTACTATATACTTTCCAAAGTCAAGTGAATAATATAATTTAAGCTTTGGAACCACATAAACAAACAAGTCCATTATGACACTGAGGGGAAAAATGAAAGCCACGAAGACATGAGAACAATTTAAGCCACATAGTAGTGCTCTGCTCGGATCACCGAAGTTGCTCAGTTTTGTGCAATTATATGCAATCATAACCATAAATTGGGAGAGGATGGGAAAGGAAAAACAGTGGGTGTAGACACATAAAATTTATTAAATCAATATTTAATCAATTTAAGTCTATCAGCATAATTAATTGATTTAATTGTGTTATCCTTATTCCTCTCGGTATTAATTAAATCTAATTAATCCTGTCACTATTATCCAATAATTAATTTATCAAATAAATTAGTTATTTCCCTATTCTTCTAAAGTCCCTCCAATAATTATTTCCTCTAAACCCACTCAGTTAATTAATTTTAATTAACTAGCCTAGTCATGTGATTCCTACAAATCACTTTTTCCTAATGCCCACTCAACCTAATTAATTCTTTTAGAATCTCTCATAATCCCACTTATCATTATTCTCCAATTTTAGATTCCCCCACTCATGTCACATCAATCTTTAACCTCTCAAAGAAATTCAAATTTCTTTGAATCCCCCTATGCATCCTCTCTTTGAAATTCAAATCTCTTTTCCCCCCTTTTTTCCAAATAATTTTATATTCCTTTTTATTTCTCCAATGCATCCTTGATCCATGTCCACTATCTTGAATTAATCTTATCCTTTCATAAGAAAATCAATCCTGGCCCTCCATTGTCCTCCTCCAACTATAAATTGGAGCATTTTTCTTTCTCAAAGGGGTCTTCCATTCATCTATCCTTATGCTGCCAATTTCTCCTCCTATCATAGTTTCTCATAATCCTCTATAAAATCCTTTTATCCATCATCCAAATCCAAATCCTTAATCCATCAATCTTGTTGAGCATTTGAAAGCAATCCACATCCACAACAAGAAAAAGAGCACATCAAATGGAGCAATTAAAGGGGCGTCTTCACTTCATCAAGCTCAATCCGAGGAACAAGTGGAGGCTTCTAAGGTATAATGGCATTTGTTGTATTTATTTGATATTTTATGCATATTTCCATCCAAACTAACTATTTGCCTCTCATCCTAGTTTCCCCTTGGTTCATTTTGGGCACGCCCGGTGGGACCCACATTCCTAAATTTAACATTTTTGTGAATTTTTAGTCGCATGTGTCGGAATAGCATGAGCGACTGCAAACTAGCATGACCACCATAGGATCAACGTGAGCGCTACAAACTTCGATGTGTATGTAAAGTGCGTGCGATTTAAATTTAATTTTTTTAACCCACCCTTTTGCAGGTTTGTAGATTAGCGTGGGCATTTTGGGAACAAGGCGTACGCCTATAACATCATCTCATCCATTTTCCTCTCTTCTATTCTTCCACATTCTCTTTTTGTCCTATAGTTAGTGATTAAAAACACACTAAAAAGGGAAAAAAAAAATAGTTAGTCTTTTGTACCTAATCCTCTGTTTTATTTTAGATGTGTCGCTTTAGTGCGAGCGCTCTGCGAATAGTGCATGCGCTTTGTCAGAATCCCGCTCTTTTTTAAATTTTTAAATTTTAAATTTCTGTTTTGTTTCTACTAACCTATTTCGATGCGAGCGCACGCGTTTCGACGTGAATTTCATTAGATAAGTACGTCCTCCCTAGGTATATTCTAGATTTTTCAAAATTTTCATACTTTTCTGTATTTTTCCATTTTCTGTTTTTGGGTCCCACTGTAGCGCGTATGTAGGCGTTTCAATGCTTGCACAGGCGCTTCAGTGTGACTGTCTGCAGAACAACACAAGCGCTGTTTCTGCAGACCTTTGTCTAGTAATCAGAATTTTGAGTTTTGCAGGATCTTTTCGAGCGGTCCAAGATGCAATCCTAAACTACTAATCCATTGTTTTTGCAAGTTGCCTAAGGAGATACAAGAAAACGTTGTGTTTTCCTTTTAATTATTTTCTTAGGCACATAGATCTAATTAGGGGTAAAAGGAAAAACTTGTTTGATGTGCTTGGGAGAAGTGTAGAGGTATGAAAGTTTTCTCTTGTCTACATAGACAATAAGAAATCTAGACCCTCAAATCTTTTTTAGTTTGTCGTGTGTATACCCTTAGCGGGCCTGCCCTCCTAATTTGGTGAGAGGGGAATGAACCAAGTGAGTATGGCTAAAACCCAAGCATTCTAACTCACTATAATAAATAGGCCTTTTGAGATAAAAATCTCGGAGGACAAAGCTATTTGAGTTTATACTTGTATCGAGCACTTTGTAGGGCCCCTTGAGGTCTAAATTGTTGGCATTATGGATGAATTGATTATGTGTTGCATTGATGTTTTGTCATTGATGTCAACACTAGCTGTTATGGTTGGTTATCGATAGAAGATCTAGTGTTACCAGCAGAAGAGACTATCTGTTGGACACTTCTGACATGTTTGCATTAGTAAAGTATGTTTGATTTCATGTGTTATATGCTCCACGAGCATGTTTGGGTTAGTTGGTATTTGCTTGGTAATCGGATGCTATCATACACTTTGGTAAACCCTTACTAGCACTGGTTTAAGGCTTTACCGACAAAGCTTTCATTAAAGAATCATGACAAGATGCATAGTTGGTGTTGGTGCAACTTCTTCATGGATTTCAAGACACTGAAGATGTTCTTTGATCGTGCTTCAACTATTTGAAGATATTGATTTGGCATGGTGGACCCAGATCAGGTCTGATACCTATCTAGGTTATGGACCAGTATCATGATAATGTGTACTCTACATGTTATCGGGATGCCTTGAGATGATTTATGGATTTAAGATGACATGGCATATCATTGTAATATGGAATTATGTAATGATCTTATTGTAATATATTTTATGTGGCCGACCTAATTGGTTTAGGCCTTAGGGTTTGTATAAATAAGAGGTATAAACTCTTTGTAAAGTATCATGGTTATCGAAAAGGTCATGGTCAAGGAATGTAATGTGCAAATATTGTAATATCATTCAGGTAGAGGAGTTGGTCAATCATTGGTGATTGAATTGGATTCAGAAGAGGATTTAGTCCTCTGACATTGAGCTTAACCAGGACTGTAATCAGGCATGGTAAATGCTATTTCTAGCAGTTCACTCTATTGGATTGTTGTCCATTTATCTTGAGATGGTGTAGCCTCTCTATAGTCAGTGAGAATCTTTTGTAAGAGCAGTACGCTCTAGGCAGTGTGCCTTCCTACAAGTGTAGGCCCCTCATTGTAACACATACTTTCTATAGAAGTATCATCTGACTGTGGGTAGGCTTCCCACCATAGTTTTTCCCTTTCTGGGTTTTCCATGTACAGATCATGGTGTTATGTGGTATGGTTACTTTGCATTGATTATCTGGTTAATTGTTAAGTTGTAATGTTTATCGGTATCTGTTCCTACCGACATCTGTATGTGCTTTATTGGTACTTGATTTGTTTAAGGTTGTATTGTGGATTAAAAGTTATAATCTATTAACAACTGATTCACCCCCCCTCTTAATTGTTCACCAGTTATCCTAACATAAATGATGCTTGCATGAATACCATTGTGCTTGGTACTTTTTAGGGCTATAGGCCTCAATCGGGCTTGTGCGACTACAAGGGGTAGTCTTTGAATGAAAATCCTTACTAAGAACCCTAGGAATAGAAGCCACCCAGTTCACCTCTGAAAGGTGGATAATCTTTATGCAAGGGAGATAGTAACTCCCCCAAGAGACTTGCCATTTTGTGCCCCCATTAGCATTTGGAGTCAGCTAATAAGGAATTGAGAATATTTTGTGTGAGACTCAACGACCGTATGCTGATTAGCTATTAGGTGTGTAACTGAGTCAGCAAGCAAAGGTTTTCCTCCTCATCCAACTTTGTAGGATAGCGCACTGTATGGTCAATGTATATTCATTTCTTGATGTCTCTTGCCAAGTCCATCCGTCCTCCAACAAATCAATCATCCCTCTTTCCAAGTTCCATCTTGTAATCATCAAATCCCTAATCCATTTCTATCTATTCAAGCAATTCTCCAATCCTGAATCCACTTTCATCCATCCAAACAAGAATCCTTCCTCAACCAAATTTTTTGTCCAAATCATTCATCTAACTTTAGGTAGCCTTTCCCTTTCTTCCTCCTATTATCTATCCATTCTTCCATAATCATTCTTCTTCTAATCCAATCAAATCTCCAAAATTCCAATCAATCAATCCATCTTTCTAATTCGGTTATCCAATCACCCATCAATCAATCATCCAATGCTTTAATCCAATCAAATCCAAACCATCATCAATTCCCATCTAAGTCCTAATCCAAAGGCTAAGGTTTCATCCTAATCCAAATCAATCTTGTCCTAATCCAAAGACCAATCCAATCCAATTCAATCCAATCTAATCAAGTCCTAATCCAAGGACCAATCCAATCAAATCAAGTCCAATCAAATCAAATTGAATCCAAATCCATTCAAATCCAATCCATAATCATTCAAAGCCAAGTCCTAATCCTCATCTTCATCATCTTTCCAATCTAATCCATCATTCTCAACATGGGTACCCATAATTTCAAAGCTTGGTATGAGTAGATGCTCATGGAAGTTCACAAACCACCTCAACCTGCCTACCAAGTCAATCCCATAACCTCCCATCCATCTATCATATCCTCATCCACTTCATCTCAACACACCATATCCAATCCCAATCTATATCATATCTCTTATCATTCATCTACCTTTGACAAGCAAAATCAATCTTATTCCCCATCTATATCTCCATCAGGGAAAAATTTAAGAAACCCCTCCCTTGGACAAGGTGTAAAAACCTGGCGAAAGTTGTATAATTCCGAAGAAAATTTTAATTTTACTGGCGAATTTTTGTGGTTTATGGAGAAAAATAATAATCTCCATTGGCGAATTAGCCGTGATCACTCAAAGTTTGTGAAAAATCCTGGCGAATTGTACTATTTTTAAAACCCAAAAAATAATTGCATGGGTGAATGGTAATGTTTTTAAAACCAGAAAAATATTTGTATTGGTGATTTCAACCTATTTTCAAACCGTAAAAATAAAATATTGACAATTTCAAGCTATTTTTAAACCATAAAAAAAAAATATTGGCGATTTCAAGCTATTTTCAAACCATAAAAATAAAATATTGGCGATTTCAAGCTATTTTCAAACCATAAAAAAAAATATTGGCGATTTCAAGATATTAACTTTAAGCAATTAAAACACGTGGCACACAGTCGTCAACTCTCTTCCTGGAAGACTGCCCATTAGAAAATCTCACGACCTAGAGACAAGCCCTTACGAATCTCTCTATCTCCAACTCACAAGCTGAAAATGCTAAGCCTTCGTAACCTTGAGATCTAGCGACTGAGGGAAACTGAACTGGCACTCACTAATTCTCGACCACAAATGTTAAGTCCTCGTCACCGCAGTGACTTAGAGATAGTGGTAACTTTAACCCTTGTCGCGTACTCGCCAACATAAAATTATTTATCTCTTAACCGCTAGCACTTCACTCACAAGCTCACGGCTTGATCAGGTCTTTAGACATTTAACTTTACAAGCTGGCGATAACCATTAAACATAACCACAAACTATCTAGTCGCTCGCTCGTGACCTAAAAAATGCTAACATTAAAAAAACATGAGAGCTAGTGACAACTATATGAAATGAGTTACTTGCTAACTCTTGTGGCTATAATGTATGACATCAAACCAACTCGAGACCTCACGACCAAAGCAATTTCACTAACAATCTCTAGCTCGGTAACATAAAATGCTAACACCCAAAAAGCTAGAGACCTCATGATGTAAACCCAAACCAACTTGTCGCCAGCTCGCGGCGTGATCACGTCTTCAAACATTTTACCTCGTGAGCTGGCGATAACCATAAAACTTAACCACAAACTATCTAGTTGCTAGCTTGCAACCTAAAATTTTTAAGGCTTGGTTGCTGACTCGTTCCTGAGGAACTAGTTTGAAGGTTTCTCTTGAGTCGAGGTTGATTAGACAAGCAAGGATGACGGTTTCAGAGGCATAAAAGGATTTCATAGCTTCTGAGTTAGAGATGGGAGATCATGGATTTCTCTGAGAAATAAGAGCTCAGGTTGCTTGTTGTAAGGGATTCTGAAGCAGAATTTGTCCAATCAAGGAGGAATAAATCATTCACAATAGATGAGCCTTAGCAGGATGCAGTGGATTTGATAGGCATGACTTTTAGAGTCTACAGTCATGTTGAAAAACACCAAAACAATGATTTTTCACGTGAATGAGCATCACCAAATGAAGTGTGAAAATGTTATAAATACAATGGTGTGGTGACTTAATTGGTAGAAGAGAAACTCAGAAAAGAAACCTTTTTCATTTTCTGAGAGTGTTTTTTTCTTAGAAAGGAAGATGATGTTTGAGCAGGATCGTGCATGGAGTTGTTGTGTGCTTTGTGATACCGGATGGGTGTTTTTTTGTTTTATTCTGTGTGAGTTTGTTTATTATCAGAGGGGTTGTGAAAGTGAGAAGGATTGCCAAAGGGGGTGTGAAAGCATTTTCTTGTCAAGAAAGGCCAAGCATGGCACATCCTCTGCTTCTACTCTGCCATAGGATGGCAAGGGGTTTGAAGAAGGAGCCCGCAGAGGAATGAAAGAAGGATTTGTTTGGGTGGGGAGTGGCAGCCAGTCATATTTGTGATGACATGGAAGCTGCAACCCCTCCCCAACATATTACATTTACCCTAAAGCTCATGTTTCCACTTTCCTTGATCGTGGGCATGAAGGCTCAGGCTCCTCTTTCCATTGTCTCTGTTCCTGGGCACGAAGGCTTCCTCCTCTATTTGGAAACAATCTATTGGACATAACGTAACATCTCACATTCCATCCGAAGGCATCAGGGTGATAATGGCATGGCTCAAGCAGTTTTGCAAGTTGTATAGTCATTGGGGTTCCTTTTCTGGTTCCAATAGTGATTCTAGACTCTAGGTGAAGGGAGCAAGTTGTATACTGTATAGTCATTTACAGAGAAAATGAAAAGCATTTAGTGTCAAGATTTGTGTAGGTTCTTGAAGGAGTTATATATAAATTTATTTTGTGTATAATTCTATCTCTTTCAAATGATCAGAATCATGAGATTTAACTTTTTTCATTTGTTTCATTGTTATGGTGTATGTAATTTTTCATTTAATGCTTCCTAATCCTATTATGCCTAGGAATGCAATTTTTTTGTTAGTCTGGAATCATATTAAGGATTCACCTCATTGTAATTGGTGGGTGGATTATAGACATAGTCATAGAAGTTATAACACCTCCATATATATTACATAAACATCCATAGCATATAAAATCATAAGAGTATTAAGAATGAAAGTATTAAACACCACAATAGATAGGAATACAACATAATTAGTAAAACATCAAGACAATAGACCAGTGCCTTATCCTAGGGCATAGAGTCACTTACAATTCAAAGACAACCTGATAATAAACTTCAATAAGATTCATTTGGAGATAAATAGGAATGAAATTATGAATAATGCCATTACATACACAACCTAGATTCATATGTAAACTGAAAAACCCTTGACCATTCAATTCACAGTGAAAACATAAATTCAACACAAAGACAATTATGTGAAGATCTCAAACTGCAAACGATATTGATATTATATTCATAATGATATTAGAAAGTAAATTCACAATGCAATTCAACTATGCACTTATCAAATTCTTGAACAATTGAGCTATTATAACTATATAAGATTTTTCAAGTTCAACATCAATAAAAGTGGCCAACTGGCCATCCCTCTCTACCGATCAAAAAGAAAAAGTGACCATCCCTCTCAAATTAATCTTGGAATCCTTTTATAAGATGAGGATTCAACAAGCTTAGGATTACTGTGAGGAATCTTGGGTAGCAACCTCAACCTGAGATTTCTTCTTTGGCTTTAGCATGGCTTGCCACCTATCCACCTCTTTGTCTATTGGCCAGCTAAATGCCTTTACCTCTTCCAACTTGGCAACTGAATCTGTCCATCTGGCATCTGTAACTACCCTGGACTCAACAATAAACTTTATATGGTCAACCTCAACCTTGAATAGTGAATCAAGCATACTGTTAAAGGAATCAACACCAACCTGTTAATTTACATGCTTGATTATTTCTTCTTGCTCCAGAATCAAATCAAATTTGTTGGTCCAATCAGAAACTGATTTCAAATCTCCATTAATACCATAAATTGAAGGAACCAATTTACTATAACCTTCCCCAAATGTCTACAATTTTTCATTTATAAGCACATCCTTCCCTGTGAAAAATGCATAAGCTGCATTCATTACCTCCACCATGTCTTTAGTGTCACTGATCTTGGGATGGAACTTGTCACTATACATCATTGTAGTATCTAGCTTATCCATTCATCTACTTCTTCCTGACCAAACATTGAACAAAGGTCCAACAAAAGCGACAGCCTCAGAGGATGTTTTACTTGCCTCTTTCAAAGAAATGTGCAAATCATGCACTACCATCAATTTTCCTTTCAATACATTAATCTCATGTATTATAATCCCTGACACAATAGAGATAGCCTTGACATTTTGTTCCTTTTCAAGATTTTCAATTTTCCCTGTGTATTCCTCCATTTTTGCTGTCACATCAGCTGGTATTTCTTGTACTTGTTCTATAATCTGTATTGGAGGGGGCTCATTTGCAATTTTTGCTTTCAACTCCACTAACTCTTCCTCCAGAGTGCCCTTCTTCATTAGTGTCTCTTCATATTTTTTAGACAATGCAATCAATTGGGTATATGTTTCTGTGTATCTTCTTGACAAGTCCTCTGTTTTTGATAAATTCATGAAAGAAACTTGAGTAAAAAATGAGGCAATCTCTGTGTCAGTTGTGTTTTGCAAGTTCCAAATCATTTTGTCAGCTTTCTTTTCTACTTGGATATTTAGAAGGTGGGGTTTTTGAGTGGAAGGGGCCAAAGAACAAGCATCAAGTGTCTCTGACTTCGGATTAAATCCTGATCCTCTTATTACATCTCCAATTTCAAATTCAGTTTTAAACATTGGGTCCTCTTGCTTCCTAATCTGATCAATAATAAAAGTAGACTGGATATCCCAGTCATGCATCATAATCATACCAGTACTCTTAATCAATTGTCTTGCTTGTTCCACAAATATTTTCTCCCTGTCAATATCATATTCCTGCAGTGCCTTGATGATCTCCTGTTTCTTTTCTTCATTTGCTTCCTCTATGATCAGATTTTGTCTTAATTGTTTTTGTTTCAATCTTGTCAAAAAACTTTTAAATTAATTTGACTTAATAAAGTCATCATCTTTCATGAACTCATTTGACAACATCACACCCTCATCAAATCCTTGAGCAAGGGCTTCGTTTGTTTCTCCCCGTTCTTCATTCTGCCCTGCTTCTCTGAGATGTGTCCTTGTTCTGTAACAATTTCTCTATCTGGGTCTCTCCTCATAATTGTACTAACCTCATTGGTTTTTTGTTTCTTTGTAGCTGGGGTAGATTGAACTTTATTCCCACTCTCTACATCATCAGCAGACACACTAAGTGGCCTCTTGCCATGTGAAGAATGTCCATCTTGGGGGTCTTGCTATTGAGCAGCCAATTCTGAATCTAGAATTTGAGGCATTTGTTCCATCAGAGTTTCATATAAACTCAACATTTTGTTAATCCTCTCCAGGTATGGGCTATCGGGGCAAAAACCTGAGAAACTAGGGTCGACAGCCTTCAATTCTGCTTCAACTCTCATCAAATTTTTCCATTTTCTTCTCCTTTCTTGTACTTCATCTTTTCTCAGCAAATTTCTAACCACATCTTCATCATCTAATGGTTCATGGTCCTTTATTTTTTCCCAAGGTATCATTTTTGGCATTGCAACTTTAATAAATTTTTTCGGATCATAGAATCTAGACACTACATTAACCAACCTATACTGTTTAAGGAAATTGTTTACTTCATCAAATGAACTCCTACCAATGGTAAAATAAGACGCAACCCAAAGGCTAGGAAGAAGAGAACCCTTCCTGTATTTATCAAGGTATTCTTTTTCAACTAGGGTCAATTGCCAGATAAACTCCATAAAAGCAATCCTAATTGGAATAAATTTTGGTAAAATATGGGGAGGCTGAGGACACCCATAGACTCTGATCACAGTAAAGTTATTAAAAAAAAAAAAGTCCCCCCAGTTATGTGAAATAGACTAGTTTGGAACAAACTGGTAAGGTCTCAAAACTCTCCTAACATTAATTGACAATCATTCCCTATTTATTCCTAGCATTTCCATAATTGGCAAAACAATCCAATTTTCAAAGAAAAGGAAAGAAGAATGGGGAGAACTACTGTCCCAAACCTGGGTCCATCTTTGTATTGGCATTAAGACACTGAATTCTTCTTTGAAAAGCTCCAATTATTTATCCACGAACTCAACATTATAGAACAAGATTAAATGCATTAGCAATGAATAATGCTTGAATGTAGGGCTGGGTGCACCACTTTGAATTTCAACTAGAGCATTATGAATGTGTTCAACCACATAGCCCACATAATCATAATCTTTGTTAACATCTGGGTGTTGAATGTCCATAGCCATCATCAATAATTCAGCTAACACCATTGAATCTCCATCAAAACCCAACACTCTGCATAATCCATAGATTTTACAATGCATATAATGGTGGAAAGGCATGATGTCAAATGGCGGTTCGATACTCTCTGGAATTATAACCGGCTTCCTATTCACCCTAGGCATGTATCTGGGGATTGCATGCTTCTTGATAACACCTTTGTATTTGTCATAATCCTCTGCAATCCGCTCCATATATATATCTGTACATGCAGCACCAGTAATCTAGAAAGCTTCAACAAAGCTAGCTCTGTTAATTGAAACTAGGGCAGATTGGTTCTTTCTTCTGATTATCCTAGATACTAGGCAATAGTGTTTGGCCAACTCTTTGATCAAATCCACATCAACATACACATATGGCACAATTAACTTTGCCATATTTAATTCCCAAGGGTTTGACATCGGGACACCCTTAACCCTATTATTCTAGAAATAATTAAACAGAGCAGAACCAGTCATATTAATCATGGTAGAGTTTCTGCATTGGCTCCATAAATCTTTCCATTCCAAATCATTTGTATTCAAAGCAACGGAAGTCCCTAACATCAAATCTACAAATTCTTCTTTGTATTTCTTAACCATCTTTTCCTCAGTGGCACTGGCCTTGGAACCTCCAGGTCCTCTTGCTCTACTTGTCGTGGCCTTGGGCTTGAGATTGGGCTTGGGCTTGGGATTGGGCTTGGAAGCTCTAGTTCCACTCGTCACCTGGCTCATTTTAGCTGCAGGAGAAAAACTTAACCAATTTTCTAAAATTTTGCCACACCCAACACTCCAAATTCTCCAACGTTGTTGCAGAGCTCAATTCATTGGATTACCTTGAAGATAGAATGCATTAATGCAATTATACAAAATCTTGGCTCGACCATGCAATTTTTGGTAGTTGGGCGCCGTCACTTCTCTCAAGTCTCAAGTCTCATTAATTGCCACACTTGCATGAACTAGCTACTATGACATTAATTCAAATTTCAAACTTCAAAGCTGAAGTACTCGAGCGAAATTTTGATTCATGCGCTTCTATTTGATTGTGATTGCCATTCAAAACTTTTATAGAACCCGACAAACAAGTCCATGTGTTAGCGAGTTAGCGACAATTCTACCAAATCCTTTTAATTGCAAGCTCACAAGCCCTTTTACGAATCCTCAAAGAATCTCGTGAGTGAGCGACAGCTGTTGATCTTCATCAAGCCCTTCAGTCACAACCTCGCAACAACAGTTGTAATGTTCTTTCTTTACCTGTGAACTGGCGACCACTACAAATCTAACAAAACAACTTATTTCATCACAAGCTCGCAACTAGAAACTTAACTTGACTTAAACCCTTGCGATCCCGCAACAACAAGACACTTAACCGCCGTCGCATGCTCGCAACACTTTTTGACTTAAGACTTACAAACCCACGAGCATGCGATGACCACAACATCAGACCAAAACTTACCTGTCGCTAGATCGCAACTTAAAATGCTAAACAACTTCAAAACTTGCGAGCAAACGACAAAACCAACTAAGCTGTGATACCAACCACATTGCATGATCGCAAATTAAAATGACTTAACTGCGAACACCTCGCGACCTTGCGATAACATAAAATCACAGACAGTCGCAACCTCACAACATAAAATGGTATTTGGGTGTCGTTACTTCTCTCAAGTCTCATTAATTGCCATTTGCGGTTTGCCACACTTGCATGAACTAGCTAGTGTAGCATTAATGCAATTATACAAATGTCAAAATCTTGGCTCGATCATGCAATTTATATTGCCACACTTGCATGAACTAGCAGTAGCTACTGTGGCATTTGATTGGCGATTTCCATTCAAAACTTTTATAGAACCCGACAAACAAGTCCACGTGTCAATCCCCATCTTTAATCACACACTCGCAACCGGTTATAACAATTTGGAAAGGAACCGGTGAGTTAGCGACAATGCTACCAAATCCTCTTAATCGCAAGCTCACAACCCCTTTTACGAATCCTCAAAGAATCTCGTCAGTGAGCGACAACCGTTGATCTTCATCAAGCCCTTCAGTCACAACCTCACAACAACATTTGTAATATTCTTTCTTTACCCGTGAGCTGGCGACCACTGCAAATCTAACAAAACAACTTATTTCATCGCACGCTCGCAACTCGAAACTTAACATGACTTAAACCCTTGCGATCCCACGACAACAAGACACTTAACTGCCATCGCATGTTCGCAACACTTTTTGACTTAAGACTTACAAACCCTCGAGCATGCGATCACCACAAAATCAGACCAAAACTTACCTGTTTCCAAATCGCAACATAAAATGCTAAACAACTTCAAAACCTATGAGCAAGCGATGAAACCAACTAAGCTGTGATACCAACCACATCACATGATCGCAAATTAAAATGAATTAACTGCGAACACTTCACGACCTTGCGATAACATAAAATCACACCCAGTTGCAACCTCGCAACATAAAATGGTCAAGTACAAAACATCTTGTGAGGTAATGACAACTAAAATCTCCCAGTACTCGCAAGTTTGTGACTTAAACTGACTTGATGATAAAGGGTCTGTGAGCTAGCGATAACCATAAAATCTCAAAACTTTTTATCTCTTCACCGCAGCGACCCAATGAGTACCAACAAAAATTGATGTTTTATGTTAATTTACTGTCATAAACAGGCGTGAGCAGTGGCACATAGACCATTAATGACTTAGTACTTACTCGCTAACTCTCACGGCTATAATGCATGGCATCAAACCAATTCGAGACCTCGCAACCAAAGCAATTTCATTAACAATCTCTAGCTCGCTAACATAAAATGGTAACACTCAAAAAACTAGAGACCTCACGATTTAAACCCAAACCAACACTCGCTAAGTCGCCACTTAAATTGTTAAACATGAAATTTATCTGGGAGTTAGAGATGAAACATTAAACATGTCTGACCAACCGTTTGACGACACTTGACGTTGACATGGACAAATAAAGAGAGGACAACTCAGATTTTCAATGCACGACAACTTCGGTTTACTAGCCAACTAAGACAAAAAACAAACATAAAACCCTAATCGGCATGAACATCATGTTAGGCATTTAATATAGAATAGTAGAAAGGTTCTAGAAGTAACAGTTATGAAATATGAATAATTTTATGGATCTTGTGACACAAATTGTTGCATTTCATGTTCAACATAATGTGGAACCAAATACCAATTTACTAATAATTCAATTGTTTACTAATAATTCAAATTCACAATTAAAAATATGAAATAAGTATCCGTTCTGATTGACAAATTCAAGGAATACAATATCAAAAATCATCAATGACAACTATAGTATTGCAATTTTACAAATTGAAATTGTAATATGACTCAAGAACTGTAGTATAATTATAAATACCTATAAACTGACTGCTAATTCACTTCAGTGACTCACTCCGAGGCTTCCATATCCCAAATGGAGTGAAGATCCGGAAACTGACTAGTATTAACAGGTTCATCTTCATTCTGAGTCGGGTATTCAAAAATGTCTTCGTCTTCATGCTGACTCTGAGTCTGTGATCCATCATATTCATTTGTCTCAGCACTAGCACTAGCAGTAACACCACCAGCTGTTAAAGTGTTGCACACCCCTCATCTTTCACGCATGGAATTCCAGATTGCCAGTGCCCTATCATATGGAAAATCTCTAACATTATACTGGGTTACAAACAACCTCAAGCAAGTTTCCAAATTCTTGTCTAATTTGTTTCTGATCTTTGATTTTAAAATCCCTAATGCACTGAAAACTCTCTCATCTTCCACCGACCCCAATATCATTGTTTGACATAAATCAACAAGTTTCAAATATTCTGGTATTGCAATACACAATGCTTCACTTTGATCTATCCTTTTCCAAAGCCTTGTGATTGATCCAGGTTCAAATGGATTCTCCTAGTTAACCAACTGCTATTTCATAACCAATGCAAACTATTTACATTGTTTTCTAAGATGATCTGAATTTAAAATTCCTTCTATTGGCTGTCCATTGCAATATGCATCTTTTGAAAATGTCTATATCAATTCCTCTAGTTTTTTATGATACATCTTTGTGTCATTTGGATTATCTCCAATTGAATGCCAAAATTGAGGATACACACAACCCATGGCTTCAAGTATTTCTTCTTGAGGGAATCTTTCACGAATCTCTGTTGAAAGTTCATATGCAATAGACTTCAAATTATCACTAACAGATTTAACAATCCTGTCAAAATCTTCCTTTTTAACTGGTAGTGCTTTGCCTCGCTTGCCCATCTTAGATTGGTGCATTGGTATCTGAAATTTGGGCTTCACCATGTTAGATCTGAATATAGACCATCCAGGCTCAAGCATGTCATTTTACGTAGAGTGCTATACTCATTGATATACATAGTTCTGTCTTGGGCTTTCTTAACAAGTTTGTTCATTGAATCCAGCATGGGGAGAAGACTAGCTAAAGTTAACAGAGTCTTTATATCACTTAACTTATGTAAGAGATCAGGAGCTTTGTCTACTGTGAGGCATTGCTCATACATTAGTCTAATCAAGGATTGATATTCTGTTAGAACTTGTTCTGCTGGTCCATGAAAGGAGATCCATCTGGTCTCAACATCCCTGAGAAGCTTGTTTCCACCTATTACTCCCTCAACAAAAATCTAAAATTTTGCAAAATGTTTAGGACTTCGGCAAAAGTATGAGTGGAGCTCATGGACCAGATCTTCAACTTTTGACACTGTAGGGAAATTGCTTACAATTCTATATGCTAAATTCATTTGATGGGCCGTGTAGTGAATGCCCACCATGTATGGTGCAATACTAGTTAGTAATCTTGCTCAAAGACCGGTTCTTTGACCTTGCATTACTGCAGGTCCATCAACTCCAACGCACACCAACTTCTTGGCAATTGTCAAGTCATCCATACTAGCAATTTCATTCAAAGCTTTCTTAACTTCCAAATATAAATTTTCTACTGTTGAATTGCCCCTCATTTTATGAACACAGAGTAGATGAGCTCGGCAGATGTGTTCTTTTGTAGTATACACATGCATACAAACCCAAGCAGTGTTATCTATCGTAGTAACTTCATCTATGGATAATGAAATAAAATTTGACTCTTTTACACTCTCTTGTAAATTTTACTTTTCCACCTCAGCGAGACAGTTTGCCATTTCCCATCTAGCGTTTATTGACCAATGTGACATAGGATAGTGAGGAACATTCAAAAAAGATAATAAATTACTAAATTATAGGAAATCTTTCATAGGACGCCCTCTTGACATAATATGAAAAACAACACTCATCTGAACAGTCTTTGCCAGGTTTGCATCTTTCGCTGCATGTTCAAGCCTAGCCTTGATTGTATTTCCAAATCCACTATTACCTATCAGTGTTATTTTGTGGTTATGCTCTTCATATTCCGCGGCATACTTAACATGAAGACATTCTTCCTTTGATTTCCATCTTACTACTCGTGTTTCCTTTCCGTCTATGATCTATTTTTCATAAACCTTACCAATATGCTTTTCTATGGTGTCAAGCTTTAGCTACATCTTCTTCTCTCTTTTAGTTTTCCAGCTACAAATCTTACACCTGCATTTTGTTGGTCGTTCATCATTGTTTGGGACTGGTTCAATGAATGGGTACTTTGCTACCCAATTAATCTTATAACTCCTTGTCATATCCCACTCTCGCCCCAGTTTTACTTTCCATTTTCTTTTCTTCCTACCAACATCATTTTCAATACTAGCATTTGCTTCTGAGTGAATTATCTCATTGTGTGTATCCCTTACAAAATCTTCTACCATGTCGGTATTGTCATCCTCATTTGATGCATTTAACTCAATGAAAATCCCACCTTGTGGTGGTGGTGAGCTACTGTGAATGGCTTCTGCAACTACAGAAGTTGATGGACCAGAAACTTTTCCAATTCCAAAGAAATATTTTATGGTAGTATCTTTAAGTTTAGGTTTTGGGTGTTTTGATGGCCTCTCAATCCCTTCATTTTCACCATCTCGAGGAGTCTTACCCTTGTCTGGTATCCCAATCCCTTCACCACCCTAAGGAGTCTCAGTCTCACCCTTGTGTGACATCTCAATCCCTTCACTACCCTGAGGAGTCTCACCCATGTTTGATTCTGACATCTTGAGTCTTGACCTCTCACTATGAATTAAAAGTTAAAACTAATACTATCAAGTATGAAGAAATGATTACTCACCTTTATGCCTTCTCAATTCTCTGAATCAGGAATCAGGAATACCTGGGCCTATGTTGCAGGATTGTAACTCTGGCCCTCCTCCCCGCCCTACAATGTGAATGAACTTCGACTTTCCAACTCAATTTGCGGAATGCAAATCGAGACTTGAGAGCTCCCAATTTACTAATTAGGCATGAAAAAATTGTAAGAAAGAGTGTAAGAAAGAGTGTATTTATAGCAATCCATGATTGCATTTTTGGCGAATTGCGCGGGGCCTGAGCATTGCATTTGGCAATAAACATTTAATTTAATTTCATTTTTGGCAAATTGCACAGATGTGCAATGAACATTTAATTTAAGCGGGGTGAAATGGGTCCTCGAATTCTTATAATGTTTTAATTGACGAATTTGGCCGACGCGTGCAATGAACATTTAATTTACCATTGGCGAATTAGGTCCTGGGTACGTGCTCGTTTTACTTGCTGGTGAATAATGGAGGTGATCTAATACCCACATCTGAGTGATTCCAGGTGAATATTACGGGCATGCACATCAATGGCGTGTGGTCAATGGCGAAGCCAGATTCTACAGTGTGTCGTTAACCCCAAAATTCTGGGCGATTTGACCACGATGGTGCCCAAAACTATTTGCGTGGAATTCGCCAATTGGCGAAGATTCACCACTAAAAAACTCTCTGATCTCCATATTATCCCTAATCCACATATTTACCTTTGTCTCCCCTCCCACCCACATCCCAAGCCCCATTCTTCTACAAGACCTTCATTACCTCTACTCCCCATCCAAATCCTTTACTCCATAATCCTCCAAGCATTAAACCCAATTCCCCAATCCATTATCCCAATCCTTCATCCAATTCTTATCCTCCATTTAATCCTAATCCTCCAAAATCCATACTATCCACATCGTCTAGGTCCATCATCCATAATCTTATCCAAGACATGCTAGGAAAGGAGACAAAATCCCCTTCTCTAAATCAAGTTGCCTCATCTCCTCAAGTCCTCCATCCACCTCAATCACCTCCACATCAAAATAAATCCCAATCCCCCACACTTCATGATACCCCCATTCCTCCATCTACTCACATCGAAGCTTCCATATCCTCCTCCATCACACCACCCCCACAACCTCGAACATGCTCTAAAGCATGCTAGCATAGAATCCTCTCCATCTCATGATGCATCACACTCTACTCCATCTGATGATCTCATCCCCTCCACTTCCTCTCATGATCATATGATTCCTCTATCCAATTCTCTCCCTCTATCACATGATCCTCTTCCATCTCATGGTCCAATCACCCCTCCCACTCCATCTCATGATACCTTCGCTAGTCAAGATCAAAGTATCCCTTCGTCTCCATGTCATGATCCCAATCCATCTAAAGATCCTAATCCTCCTTCCACCTCCCGCCCCCCTCAAAATGAACTCTCATCTTGTTTTCAAAATAATAAGGGTCCTCAAGATAACACTCAAGATGTTGGTACATCCACTATTCCTCATAAATCCAAAAGTATTTTATATAAATCAAAACCCCAACATCCCTCATCTTCCACATCCATCTTAGTACCCTATGTTCCAAAGCTAAATCCTCCATTCCTTCCATCCATTTTGGGTCCTTACATCCCTCCATCCACCACTCCATCACCTCAAATAATCCCTAATAAAGATCATCAAAGGCATACATCATTGAATGTCTCCCAACACTCTCCTTCCATCATCCCACCATCCATAAAATCCATAAACCCTTCATCCTCATGCACCCATCCCATTGCTATTGGAAGCAATTTAGATGCCCAATCTAAAAAGAATAAAGCTCAAAATCCACAAAAATCAAAGGATCAACATGTCCCCTCAAAATGACATGCTCAAATGAAAAATATGATCCAAAAGAAAGAAAAATAAAAAAGGCCACAAATGCCTTAAAAAATAAAATAAAAAACTATATGGATTCCCAAACTATTCAAAGAAGCAAGGAATCTCAAACCAAAATACAAATTCGCATCCAAACATGCTAATCCAAAATCTCCATCCATTAATAAGTCCTCCAATCCTCTATCTAACACTCCTCCATCTTCAAAATCTATTTTGGTTCCTTATATCGCAAAATCCACCATCCCAACTCCATCATCCCCTTCTTCTATTTTGGGTCCACATTTCCCAAAATCGTCACTTTATCCTCTACCTAATTCAAAACCCTCTCCTCCACTACTCCACCACCCTTCAAGGTGTGTGCCAATGTTGATCTTCCACAAATTTTTAAAAACCCCATCCATTATCCACCATCCATTTTTCACAATCCCATTCCGTTAGTCCAATCCTTTTCAAATCCTTATCTTCCTTCCCCTATCCATTTCATCTCCCCAATTATTTTTACCAACATCTATGAGCGTACCTCTAGTTCAAAGCAATAATAAGGGATACCATCCATGGAACTAGATGCTTGAGCACTTCCTTCCCCCTTCATGCATCCACTATCCTCCAAATGTACTCATCCTCATCCTTATCCATCCAAACTATTCCAAACAAACAAAAAAAAAAAATCAAGAAAAGTACAAAAAAAAAAATTAAAATCAGAAAAAGTAAAGAAAAATCATTTCATCTAATGGTGAAAACCACTCCTTGTGGCGTCTTGGGTAAGTACCATGATGAAAACTTGGCAAACAAGCTTCATGTGTAATCCCCTCACCCACTTGAACTCTACAATTGGGGGAAGCTTTATCCAGGCAATCCTTCCATCCACATTAAGCCCATCCACCTTTCCTATCTTTGATCTTGACTGTCCTATCCATATCCTCCATCTCATATCCCTCATCCTATCCAAATGCAGTCCTCCATTTTTATCTTTGGCCTTGATTATGTTAGAGGCAAAATAATGTATATGCATTCTTTGGAGCACACAAGCCTTAAATCCTCTACCATCCATATCCATTACACATTATCCTTCCACCTCATACATCTTTATCCACCATCCTTACATCCTTAATTCCAGTACCTCTAGTATGAGGCATTACACTCCCTTGCAACATAGTCTTTGGGTCTCCATCATCCTAGCCTCCATCCTTTATTCCTCCATATCCTATCCATATCCATCAAATCAATCCATCTTTCCCCTATCCAAACAATATCTCCCTCAATCCATTTATCCATTCTCTTACCAATCCTTGGTTCTCCCTTGTCATTGGTTCCAGTCAATCAAATCCTATCCATCAATCCACCCAATCCTATCCAATTATATTTTTAATCCAATCTTTTGTCATCTAATCATATTCTTCATCTCTTCCAATTCAATCATTAATCCCATCCCCAATCTAATCCTACTCAATCATCCATCCCCCTTTTCATCCTATCTAATCATTTATCCTTCTTCCATCCTATCCAATCCATCAAATTGATCTTTTCCCATCTATCTGAGCTCACACTGACTTGAGCCTAATCCAAACACGCATCCATACTATGCTAGTCAAATCCAAGTGGTAATCCTCTCAACTTCAGACCTTGCGCATCCAACTTGCCTTTTGCCAATAATCAATCTGTATCCAAATCCATCACCTGCCCATCGTGATGCACCCTTCCTTAGTCCGACAGTTAATCCAAATCCATGTCCTACTCTTGGCAAGAGATGTTAGTTGGTCATGTGCATATTGTTTGCATGCTTGATCTTTCTGCTTTAATATTTATCTTGTGTCCCACGACTATACCTGCTAATGACTGACTTGATCATCCTATATCTTGGTATGTCTTGGCTAGTGTATAATGGAGCATAGTTTTCATGGTATGGTGTGTTTGGAGGTTTCCGTTGTATGAACTGACAACCTTGCATTAGTGTTTATCAACACTTTCATGATTGTGTGCAAGAGAATCCTGTTTGTTTGAGCATTAGTCCATGCCTCAGATCTTCATATCATCCTGGTTCTTATAATCAGTGGTGTAGACTATCCATGGCAATATCAAACCTAGGTTATCTCTCTATATTTGCTCAACAAGAAATCCCATCCATTTGTCATTTCTTTATCTCATTTCATTCACAAGACTCCAATATGTCCTCTTTCCCTCTTCATCACTCTCATCCTTTTATCATCTCATCTTCTCATCAATTTTGAGAGCACACCCGTGTTCTTCGAACACGCATGTCCTCTCGAGGGGGCATACAACTACTTCCTTGTCATCCTTCCTCCTCGTTATTCTTCCTCATCTCATGACTGGGGCATCATGCTATTAGTCCTTATCCTTTTCTTCCACTATGTTTTATTCTTCTTTGATATAACATTTCATGACACTATATAAAAGAGGGGAAAAATATAGACACCTAAAATTAATTAAATCAATATTTAATCAATTTAAGCTTGTCAACATAATTAATTGATTTAATTGTGTTATCCTTATTCCTCTCAGTGTTAATCACATCTAATTAATCCTATCACTACTGTCCAATAATTAATTTATCAAATAAATAAATTATTTCCCTATTCTTCTAAAGTCCCTCCAATAATTATTTCCTCTAAACCCACTCAGTTAATTAATTTTAATTAACTAGCCTAGTTATGTGATTCCTACAAATCACTTTTTCCTAATCCCCACTCAACCTAATTAATTCTTCTAGAATCTCTCATAATCCCACTTATCATTATTCTCCAATTTTAAATTCCCCCACTCATGTCACATCAATCTTGAACTTCAAAAAATTTCAAATTTCTTTGAATCCCCCAATGCATCCTCACTTTGAAATTCAAATCTCTTTTCCCTCATTTTTCCCAAGTAATTTTATATTATTTTTTATTTCTCCAATGCATCATTGATCTGTGTCCACTATCTTGAATCAATCTTATCCTTTCATAAGAAAATCAATCCTGGCCCTCCATTGGCCTCCTCCAATCTATAAATTGGAGCATCGTTACTTCTCAAAGGGGTCTTCCATTCATCTATCCTTATGTTGCCAATTTATCCTCCTATCATTCTTTCTCATAATCCTCTATCAAATCCTTTTATCCATCATCCAAATTCAAATCCTTAATCCCTAAATCTTGTTGAGCACTTAAGAGAAATCCATATCCACAACAAGCAAAAGAGAACATCAAGTGGAGAAATCAAAGGTGCGGCTTCACTTTATCAATCTCAATCCGAGGAACAAGTGGAGGCTTCTAAGGTATAATGGTGTTTATTGTATTTATTTGATATTTTATACATATTTTCATCCAAACTAACCATTTGCATCTCATCCTAGTTTCCCCCTGGTTCAGTGGGAAGCAATGGATTCACGAGTTTTTGAGGCTGCCCATTTGTGAAATATCAATGCCATTCAAGATTTAATAGACAAGGTTGTTGATTTTTTGGAGAAAGTCACCAGTTCCAGCTAGAATTCAGTTCTACATGTAGCTGCAAGAACTATACAAACATAATTTGTGTCTAAAATTTTGAGAATCAAACCCAAAATCTTATCCTACATCAATAAGTTTATTTTAACAATACTTATTATTTATTATTAAAATAAGTCAAAGTTTCATGCATTATTATTATTAATTTATAATAGGGTCCATTTTCACAAATTATTAGTTGTGTTAAGATGCAAAAAGTGTATTCGGAGTGCATGATCGGTGGCACTCGACACTCCTTATAAGAAGTTCACATTATGGGGAGGATATGTTCTTTCCTCACAAGTGACAACATGAGCCTCAAAATCCAAATATGCTAAGTTGCTGACATTGGAGGTTGGAGGCATCAGAGGCTAGAGAAAAATCAATGTCCTCTCATTAGTCACCAACAACAGGGCCGCACATCAAGCATGGTGACTTTTTTTCAATTGTCTATTTACTTCCAGTTGCAAATGGTGTGAAGTGTGCTTCATATTTTTGGTTTTCTATTTTATGTAGTGTGTTGGATACTGAAAGGGCAATTGTATAGGAAAGAAACTAACGTTCGTGATCCTCTGACTACAAAGATTCGCTGATTTCCATACTTCATCAGAAGATGACCGATTAGTGAATACATTCACTTGCAATTATGATCATGTGTAACAATATCCAGGCATTGGTATGCAGTTTTATGTGATTTTTTTCTTTTTAATGCTCCTGTGTGGTGTGAATAATTGGAAATTTCACATTATGTTGGGGGGGGGGGGCATAACATAAATGTTCCATTTCCATTTCAAGATAAATCAGATAAAGTCAAGGGCAACGTCTAGTAGCAGTGGTAGTTTCCTATGTTGTTCGAGATTAGGTGGCAATAATTGACAACAGTGACTATAATTGAGAACAACATTTGGTTCTCATAGATGTAATGTGAAATCATTCCATGTTTTGTTTTGTTTTGTTTTGTGTGAGTTGCATTTCGTATAAATTCCTTGATGTAGAAGCATAGTGGTAAACAAATGCATCAAAGTAAGTTAGTTCATGGATCTTGAAAGGGTTTGTGGGATGATCCAGAAAACCACATGATGTGAATAGTTGGTGTTAGGAATTGAGAAGGACAACTGAGAGGGGGGTGGTGAATCAGTTGTCAACCAGTTTTCAATAAATTGTAATGCAAATACAAATTATTCCAACTTAAACATAGTGCCGGTAAAACAAATTAACAGTTATAGTAGTACTGGTATAACTTAATGCATGAAACAGAAAGAGAAATAACATCCACAACACATGACACCAAGATTTTGATGTGGAAACCCGGTAAGGGGAAAAACCACGGTGGAAAACCTTACCCACAATCAAATGATACTACTGCTGATAGTAAGTGTATACAAATGGGGTTTGCACATGCAGAAAGGCCAACTGCCTAGAGCTCACTACTCAATCACAAAATAGGAGTCACACTGACTACAATTGGATGGTTAAATCCAATGATAATGTACTACTTAAAATAGCATCTGTTTTGCTGGATTCGGTACCGGTTCAAGCTCCGAACATGAGTGTCAAACACCTTCATAACCTTCCTTCAAACTTCAAATAATGTTTGCGTGATTCACACAAGGATCTGCTAATTTTTGCTCTTCAATACTCAAACACACTCATACCATGATCCTTTATTCCAATCTTCAATAAGATCTTACAATCATATATACAAAACCTAAGACCAAATGTATAGGTCGACTCACTAAATATATTACAATTAAATCAATTACAAATAAGTCGATGCGATACAACATGTTGGCTTAATACATTTACCATATTATCCAATCAATAAACCATATCCATAATGTGCCATGCTGATCTAGAATAGATATCATGTACTGGTCCATAACCTAGACCTATCTACCGGTAAAGGCAAATCTGTCAACCCGATTAGACCAATAAGCAAAACACCAAATCCAAAATTTCAATCCATGTCTTCGACATAACCAAATGATCTCCAAATGATACCAAGTTATCATTGCTACTAGTGAACCATATAACCTGCTAGTGAACATATACCAGTGACTGTGCATAAGCCAATATCCATGCCGGTGAACACAATATCCCAGTTCAACAATAAACCAATATAACCATAGTGCCAAATCAACAAAGTAGAACTCCAAGAAGATAAGTGTTGACGTCAATGTCAAAATCAATGCAACACATGATGAAGTCATCCATAATACCAACAATCTGTCCCTTTGGCATTGATAGCAACAGTAGATGGAAAAACATCTCAGTTCCAAAAACAAAATGATAAAAACCAATAAACCAACAATCTCCCAAAGATAGATCAATACAAAGTTTGATACAGAAACAAAACCAAAAATACATCTATCCAAAGAGTATATCTCTCACTTAAGGTATAATGTTTTTCCATAGATATCTCTCCCCCTTTGACATCACATGCCAAAGCAGTTAAGAATTCAAAATATAACATTCAGCCAACTACTCTCCCTAAGAAGTAGCTCTCCTCCATCAAAGCCGGAAAAAGATTTTTCTGTTAGTCCCTGCCGGTTTGATGCCAATCTTCATTATTCAAGTCTCTACCAATGGGGAAATTACCCCAAGCTTCTCTTTGAGATATTCAAATGCTTCTTTAGGAAAAGGCTTTGTAAAGATATCTGCAATTTTCTCTTTAGTATAAATAAACCAATCTTCCTTCATTTGCTTCAACATTCTCTTTCAAAAAATTATACTTAATAGAAACATGCTTTGTCTTAGAGTGAAATAACGGATTCTTTGATATATCAATTGCTGCTAAATTATCACAATAAATGATTATTGGTTCTTTGCATTTTACCTTTATATCTTTCAACATTTGCTTGATCCATAATACCTTAGCACAATCAGCTGCTATTGCAACATATTCTGATTCTGCTATTGATAATGATGTACATGTCTGCTTCTTACTTATCCATGAAATCAATCTTCTGCCAAGAAATAATGCACCGCTAGTGGTACTCTTTCTGTCATCTACATCTCCTACCCAATTTGCATTGGTGTACGCACACAAATCAAAATTTTCATCCTTAGGATACCATAAACCAAGATTTGTTGTGCCTTGTAGATACTGAAAAATCCTTTTAACTACAAATTCCTGATTTTCTTTAGGATTGCTTTGAAATCTTGAAACAATACACACTGCATTCATTATATCAGGTCTAGTTTGTGTTAAATATAGTAATCCTCCAATCATAGATTTGTACCTTATCGGATTAATAGGAGCTGAATCATCCTTCAATGTTAATTTATCAGTTGTAGTCATAAGAGTGCTTACCGGTTTGGAATTTTCCATACCAAATTTCTTCAAAATTTCCTTCAAGTACTTTGTTTGACATATGAATATACCTTTATCTATTTGTGAAATCTGCAAACCTAAAAATAATTTTATCTCTCCAATCATAGACATTTCAAATTCTTCCTGCATCTTGTTAGCAAAGTCCTTACATAATCCATCTTCACTTCCAAAAATGATATCATCCGCAAATACTTGAATAACCAAAATATCATCATTGGTAACTTTGTAATACAAATTTCTATCAGCATTACCTTTTGTGTAACCAAGCTTCAAAAGATATTTATCCAATCTAGCATACCAAGCTCTAGGAGCTTGCTTCAATCCACATAAAGCTTTCCTTAAACTGCAAACCATATCCTTATTATCTATCAAAGAAAATCCATTAGGATGTTCAATGTAAACTTCCTCCTCAAGATCTTCATTCAAAAATGCACATTTTACATCCATTTGATAAACTTTATAGTTCTTATAAGCTGCAAATGCAAGAAATAGTCTAACTACCTCAATTCTGGCTACCAGTGCAAAGGTTTCATTATAATCTATTCCTTCTTTATGTGAATAACCCTTACAAACTAATCTTGCTTTATTATTAATTACTTCACCATCTTCATTAAGTTTATTTATATATACCCATTTAGTTCCAATTACATTTTTGTCTTTAGGCCAGGGAACTAATGTCCAAGTATTGTTCTTTTCAATTTGTTGTGATTCATCTTCCATTGCTTTTATCCAATGTTCATCCTGACATGCTTCAATAACATATGTTGGTTCAACTTGAGAAATTAAGCATACTTCTTCATTTGCCAATCTTCCTCTAGTCATAACACCTTGATTCTTATTTCCAATTATCTAATTTTCTGAATGATTCAATCTTACATACCTGGGTTTGTTCTGATTAACATTCACAGGCTACTGTTCTTCAGTCACAGTTGAGTTCTCTGATGATGCCGATGTGACTGGATCTTCACTTTGTACCAGTGCAATCTATGCCAGTTGATGTATAATCATTTCAATGGCCGGTTCTACAGATCTTAAATCTCCTCTAAAGTGTTCATATATCTTCACATTAGTACTCTCAATGATTCTCTATAACCTTTTATTATAACATCTATATGCCTTGCTTTTAGATGAATAACCAAGAAATATTCCTTCATCCCTTCTAGGATCAAATTTGCCAATATACTCATCTTTTCTAATATAACATTTGCTTCCAAATATTCTAAAGTACTTAAGAGTAGGAATATGACCAAACTATAGTTCATGAGGGGTCTTACTGGTTTCACTTTTGATGTGAACTTTTTTGAAAGTATAAACCACCGTATTCACTGCTTCTCTCCAGTACACATGAGGTAGATTTGCTTCCATCAACATGGTTCTTGCTGCATCCAGAATAGTTCTGTTCTTCCTTTCCACAACTCTATTCTACTGGGGTGTCCGGGATGTTGATAGTTTTCTTTTGATTCCATTCACTTCATAGAATGTATTAAATTCTCTAGATGTAAATTCTCCTCCTTGATCCGATCTCAAACATTTGATTTTCTTGCTGGTTTCATTTTCTAGCATTGCCTTGTATATCTTGAATCTTTCAAAAGCTTCTGATTTCTCCCTGAAAAAAGTAACCCAACACATTATAGAATAATCATCAATTATTAGCATAAAGTATCTATCACCTTGTAGACTTCTTGTTCTTGCTGGACCACATAAATCAGTATGAATTAAATCAAGAATATTATTGGATTTCTCAGTAATGCTCTTAAAAGTTGTTCTAACTTGCCTTCCCATTTGACATTCCTTACATACCAAATTATGAGGTTTCACAATCTTAGGTAAATCCCTTATTGCCTTAGTTGAACTGATTTTTACAATGCAATCAAAATTCACATGACAGAGTCTCTTATACCATAACCAACTTTCATCAATGTGTGCAATCAAACATGTCTTATCACTGGTATTCAAGTGAAAGATATTACCTTTAGTCTGATTACCGGTTGAAATCTCCAATCCAGTTCTGTTTATGATTTTGCATTTCCCATTCTTGAATTGTAATTGATATCCTTTTTTAACTAACTGATCAGCACTCAAAAGATTATGCTTTAAATCTTATACATAATAAACATTGTTAGTATTGTGCTTACCATCCAAAGATATAGTACCTCTTCCTTTGATTAAACAAGCTTTATCATCTCCAAACCTTACTAGACCTCCATGAATTTCCTGAAAATATAAGAATTTTCTTTTATCACCAATCATATGATGCGAGCATCCACTATCTATTATCCATTCATATTTTTCTTCAATTTTTGATACCAGTGCTTGCTCTACTGGTTTGACAATAGGTGTCGATTGATCTTCTTTTATTACAACAAAATCCCATCCGCTATCTGCTGGATCTTCATTTGAATCATCTGTAACACCTTCATCTGCATAGTAACATGACTTATCTCTATTTTTCTTAAATCTGTATCTCTGATATTCAGGGTTAGGCTTATATGTTCTTTTTGCTTCCTCCCTTAACTTTGCATGTCTATCAAGACAGCTAGAAGCCATATGACCAACTTTATTGTAATTAAAACATTTGAAAGGTGCTTTACCTTCATACTTACTTCCTGCTAGACCTTTAGGCATCTTCCTTTCAAATAGTGCTTCAAGTTCTTCATTTTCTCTCTTCATGTCTTCAAGTTCTTTTGCATAAAGTGCTTTCCGATTAGTTTTGTTAGATGATGATGATGTTGCTGATGATGATGATGCTTTGAAAGCTAAATCAGTCTTGACTCTAGTAATAAGACCAAATTCTTCAAGATCAAATGCTGAAAATTTTCCAACAAAAGTATCTCTAGAAACTGAAGTATTAGGCATTGTTCTCATCTCATTAATATCAGTCACTTTCATTTTGTAAGCTGGTGGAAAATCTCTTAAAACTTTAGACATAATTTCATCTTCACTTAAGGACCCTCCACAATATTTTATTCCTAAAAAAATTCATTAACTCTTTCCATAAATGCTGAAATTATTTCATCTTCTTTCATTTTTAAATTTTCATACCTAACCTGGTAACATTCCAGTTTTGCAATTTTGACAGTGGTATATCCTTCATTCAGTGTTTCTAGCTTATCCCAAATAGCTTTAGCAGTAGATTGATCTGATAATCCCATGATTTGCTGATCTGATAATGCACTCAGAAGTGCTTCTCTTGCTTTGCAATCATTCTCCAATTCCTTAGCCAATGTCGGTGGATGAGGTTGATTCGGAGTAGGTCCAAAATAGTCATTCTTAGTAACATCCCATATATCTCTTCCAATGCAGTTTAGATGTGTTTCCATTCTGATCTTCCATATACCATAGTTAGTCCCATCAAGTTTTAGACTGTCCTTCCTGAAAATATTTGTTGCCAAAGGATCTCCTCAAGTTGTTAGGCTTCTGCAAAAAGAGGACTTAGCTCTGATACCAATTGTTAGGAACCAAGAAGGACAACTGAGAGGGAGGGTGAATCAGTTGTCAACTAGTTTTCAATAAATTGTAATCCAAATGCAAATTATTCCAACTTAAACATAGTGCCGATAAACCAAACTTAAGTGCCGGTAAAATAGATTAACAGTTATAGCAGTACTGGTATAACTTAATGCATGAAATAGAAAGAGAAACAACATCCACAACACATGACACAAAGATTTTGACGTGGAAAACTGGTAAGGGGAAAAAACATGGTGGAAAACCTTACCCACAATCAGATGATACTACTACAGATAGTAAGTGTATACAAATGGGGTCTCCACATGCAGAAAGGCCAACAGCCTAGAGCTCACTACTCAATCACAAAATAGGAGTCACACTGACTACAATTGGATGGTTAAATCCAATGATAATGTACTGCTCAAAATAGCATTTGCAATGCTGGATTCAGTACCGGTTTAAGCTTTAAACATGAGTATCAAACACCTTCATAACCTTCCTTCAACCTTCAAATAATGTCTGCATGATTAGTACAAGGATCTACTTATTTTTGCTCTTCAATATTCGAACACACTCATACCATGATCGTATCTTCCAATCTTCAATAAGATCTTACAATCATAAATACAAAACCTAAGACCAAATGTATAGGTTGGCTCACTAAAGATATTTTAATTAAATTAATTACAAATAAGTCCTGATGCGATACAACATGTCGGCTCAATACATTTACCACATTATCCAATCAATAAATCATCTCCATAAATGTGCCGTGCTGATTTGGAATAGATATCATGTATTGATCCATAACCTAGACCTATCTACCAGTAAAGGCAAATCTATCAACCCGATTAGACCAATAATAAAAACACCAAATCCAAACTTCCAATCCATGTCTTCGACATAACCAAATGATCTCCAAATGATACCATGTTATCATCGCTTCTAGTGAACCATATAACCTGCTGGTGAACATATACCAGTGATGGTGCATAAGCCAATATCCATGCCGGTGAACATAATATGCCAGTTCAACAATAAACCAATCTAACCATAGTGCCAAATCAACAATGTAGACCTCCAAGAAAATAATTGTTGACATCAATGAAAAAATCAATGCAACACATGACGAAGTCATCCATAATACCAACAGTTGGCAGGTTCTTGTTCATGTCCAGGCTTGTGGTAAGCTTGTGTGAAAACCATGCAAGGTTGATGGGAGGTGTCTTTTGTTTGAATTAGGATCATGAGCCAGAAGAGTTGGACCTACTATAAAATGCTAGGAGTTTTTACCATGTTTTCACTAAGGGGGGCAAGGGTGGAAATTAGTGTTCACAATAGTATTTAGATTAGATATAAAGTTGTATTATTGTTAGACTATTATATTGTTACTATGGTTTGCTATACAAGAGATTGCAGGGAATTGAGTTGTTAGAACAACTCGTATAGTTAGGGAGAGGTTTCCTATAATGTAGGAACTAAAAATTCTATATATGTATATATGTAATTTCTATTGAACCTATGAAGAAGCACCGATTATTCTTGTGTAATATTATTTGGCTTGTATTTGACTTTTCCATACTTTCTAATGGTAAAAGAAATCTTTGCCAAACATAAATATACAACCATAATTATTAAACATATTAGTTTGCTAAATAAACATTTACTTATATAAAGAAAAAAACAAACAATCAAACAAACAACAACAAAACCTACATAAATTTACTCTATTAAAAATAAATAGTATACTATAAATAAGCATCTAAGAGGAAAGAAATAAACTAGATGAAATAGAAAAACATTGAAAAATAGTAGAAATTAGAAAATGAATGCTCCACTTCTTTGAAACAAATTTGAAGGATCAATAGTAAAGGAAAAGATAACCCAAAAAGAAAAACCCAAACAAGCAAGAGAAATAACAAACCAACCTTTAGAAAGGCTTCAAAATAGAGAGATCTGCAACTATAATGGCAGGACCTTGACTTCCCCCTGTCTCCTTCTCCCGGTCCCCTTCCATCTCCTTGGGATCTTGTGGCTTTTCCCTCCTCGAGGACTGTGGTTATAAATGTTTAAGGTTGGGGAAGGGGCCCAATCAAGCTCCCATAATTTTGAGTCTTTGACCCACGTGTTGGTTACCCTCTTCTGGAAGACCCTCTGGTGGAAAATTCATCCTGTCGCCCCTCTGTTCCTCAGTACCGTTGTGATATCTTTGCAGAACTTGAATAGGGGACTTATGTAGATAAACTAAAAGGTGGTAGTCCTGCAAAAATGGTGAGAATCCTGAAAGGCCCATCCCCACAGACTATGTGTGTTGTCAGCAAAAATAAAGTTGAAGTACTAGATGTTTTTGTTAACAAAGCTATTGTTGAACTAAGCCTATCCTTGGTGGGGAAGTTTGTGGCTTTTCGACTTGCTCTGGAATTGGTGAAGACATGGGTGTCCTCTAACTGGAAGTTGAAAGGGAGTGTCTCGTCCAGTGCCATGGCCAATGGACTATTCCTCTTTAGCTTCACAAATCAAGTTGACCTGACTCATGTTATCTTGGAGGGTCCCTAGGTCTTTGGATCCTCGAACAACCTTTCACTGTGTAAATGGAAACTGAACCTCAACCCTTGGTCTAATCTGGCTGCTATGGCTCTGACCTAGATTCGCCTGTCGGGACTCCCTCTAAAATTTTGGAACATTGAGATACTTAAAGGGATTGTGAACTCATTTGGTATGTATCTAGCTATTGATAGTATAACACAAAGAAAATCTAGACTCCTGTTTGCACGGGTCTGTGTTAATGTGGCCATTAATATGGTCTTACCCACCAAAATTACTTTGCAGTCCAAACTTGGATCTTGGGTTCCATAGATAGAATATGAGAACATGAAAGCCTTTTGTAAAAAAATGTGAAAAATATGGTCATCTGAGCTTGACATGTAAAAGGAACATAAACAAGAAACAACAACTATCCACTAACTCTGAGAAGATTCATCAGATAGAGAACGCAAATAAGGAGGAACCAACTCATGCTAATAATGATTCAAAGGTTGACTCCTCCCTGGGAGAAGACCCTCAAAAAGTGGTAGCCCCCTCGCAAGAGGTGATTGTGGCTACTCTGTACAATGATAAAAAGAAGAGTGTGGATGCCCTTTCGACTTCTACCTCTAGTGCTGAGTTGCCTGTGGTGGGTCCATTTTGTCCCCTCTCCCTTGAGGAGCCTCTAAGTTTGAATCCCCTAGCTGCAAATGAGATTGTCATTGACTTAAATCAACTGGAATTTAAAGAATAAAGTACAAAAGAAGGAAAGGAAAATGAAAATATACCCAAGGAAAATGTTCCCCCCAACTCTTTTGACTTAAGATTGGAAGCGAGGAATACAATGATGGTGACTCCCAAAGAAAATGTTCAATGGTGGTTTTGGTAACCTAAAAGAAAACTTACAGATACTGGGTTTTTCTACAACTCCTCTACAAACTAAGACAAAACTCTGGGTTGAGTAGGATGGAAAAGAAGAAAATGGATGGGAACAAGTGCCTATCAAGAAGAAGAAGAAGAAAGCTGATGTGGGGGGCAACATCAAAATGGGTCGACCATCGAACAAAGTCTATAGATAGAAGGAATTGGAATAGGAGGTAGCAATAGGAAAGCATGCAACCTTGGATGGACTCCCATAAAACAAGAAAAAGTGGAATTAACCCAAAATTAATGGGTTTATCCCCTATTCAGGTGAGTAGGGTTCTTAAGATTTTTTCCATGATTATCATCTCCTGGAATGTTAGGGGCCTTAACAGCCCATTAAAACAACACATGCTCAAATGTAAGTTATTGAAACAAAAGGTGGATATTCTTATGATTCAGGAAACTAAGATGAATAAGGATAATTTTCAAAAAGCCATTAACTTTTTTTGGCCCTCGGCTCATTTCATGAATAGTGACTCTAAAGGGGCCTTGGGGGGGGGGGGGGGGAGAATTTATACCCTCTAGAATCCCAATCTCTTTGAAGGAACTTTGGTTTCTTCTAAAAGGAAATCCCTTATTATCAAAATGAGAAACATTAAGTCAAACTTACAATGGCTTCTAGTTAATGATTATGCCTCAAATGTCCGCAATATTAGGGCCAACCTATGGAGATCCATAAATTTACAAATTGAAAATAGAGCTGATGAGTTATGGATGATTGCTAGAGACTTAAACTCTCCCCTCTACCCCTCAGAGAAAGCTGGTGGAAATGAAGACTTCTCGGATAGTATGAATGAGCTGGCTGATTTCATCTCCTCCTCTGGCCTATTGGACATCCTTCTCAATGGGTCAAAATTTACCTGGACCAATAGAAGGCAAGGGGACTATTTGATTCAGATGAGACTTGATAGAGTGCTGATCTCTTCCAATTGGAATTATATGGATTCCTTCTATCTAGGGTCATCTCCTCGCTCGAGATTCGACCACAATGATATCCTCTTAAGATTGAATGATCTTGGGATTATAAAGCCATAACCTTTCAGGTATGAACTGATGTGGGCTCAACATAAATATTTCAGAAGGCTGGTTGAAGAATGGTGGAACATCGATGTTTAAAATTACCCAAAAACTTAAAATCCTCAAAGAAAGAGTCAAGGGTTGGAATAGGTAATCCTTCGGTAATATCTTTGAGCAAAAGAAGAACATAATTAATGAACTACCGACCATCCAAACTAAAATGGAAGAACAATAGGATGCAGAGGAGGACTTTAAGGAGGAATTGGATATGAGAAACCAGTGGCTTATTCTCAATAGAAAAGAAGAACTGTTCTAGAAACAGAAGTCGAGGCTCTAGTGGCTGAAGGAAGGGGATAAGAATACAAAGTTTTTCCATCAATCCACTCTAAAACATAGATGTCAAAATAAAGTTAGATATCTTCTCAGAGAAGATGGAACCAAGGTGAAGGAGGAGGAGGATATGGTAACCCTTCTCATCGACTCTTTTAAACCTAATCAACTTTCGATTCATGGGGCAATTCAAGATATGAACAACATGTTGGATGTAATACCTATAGTTATTGAGGATTCAGATCTCCTGGACCTCAACAAAAGAGTTACAATGCAGGAGGTGAAGACTGCTCTTTTCTCCTTCTCTCCTAATAAGATCCCTGACCTTGATGGATTTCTGCTTTCCTTTTTTCAAGACTTCTGGGATATAGTTGGGAGTGACTATTCAATACGGTCAGAGACTTCTTCAGAACAGGTAACCTCTTTAGACAACTAGGTGCCACTTTTGTTGCTTTAATTCTAAAGAATGATAATGGTGTCTCCACCAAGGATTTTAGGCCTATCAGTTTATGTAACATTGTTTAGAAAATCATCTCCAAAACTATGGTCAATAGAATAAAACCTCTGCTTGATAAAATGATCTCCAAGTAGAAGAAAGGTTTTGTGGAAGGAAGACCGATTTTAGACGTGATCATGGTGGCCTATGAGATGGTTGACTCCATGGATAGTAGTAAGAAACCTTCGATGGATTTTGTAGACACATAAAAATTTCCATTAATTTGTCCTCATTTAATTTCAAATTTCTTCGAACATCGGGCGAGTCCTTATTATTAAACTATTATTCCTCCATAATTCATTATTCATAATTTTCATCTTTTATTATATTATTATTAATATCTTATCATTTATCTATTAAATTTATTAAATAAAACATTATATCATATTCATGTATACACCTTCATGCATTCGTGTTATATATATTTCTCTATTTATTTAATAAAACCCTTTAATATCCCCTCCTACCACTTACCATTTCCTATTTACCACTCATCTTCCTTATACAACTCATCTTGCATTATCCCATATTCATCCCACAACATGAACTAACCTGAAGAAAATCTATTTAAACAAGGCCCCCTCTCTTATTTGGGTATCTAATCTTTATGCGCCGAACTTATGTCAATTTGCATTCTTCACCATCTTTCCATTTTGAGCACTCATCCACAACTTTTGCATTCAAAATTCATTGCTTGCATCTTTTGAGATCTTTCATTCATTCTTGCATTTCATTTTCTTGATAAATCACACATCTTTTATTTTAAAATTATCTCCATTCACCATAGCCTCTTGTGCACCATGCTCTAAGAGCGAAATATTAAAAATACAAGACCTTGGTTGATAGGAGAGCAATGAAGGAAAATTCCTGTTAATGCATGTGTGTGTCTTTGTTTATTTTGGCTTTGCATGTGTGTTTCTCTTGTAGGTACTTCATTGTTAGATGTTGGAAGTGTTGGGTCTCAAATCAATAGATTGGATAGGTTCTAAGGAAATTCCAACTCCTTTGATCAAACCCTCCCATTGACTTGGCCAACTTATAGAGTGAACCTACTTGGTTACTTACTCCCTCACTTTAGGCTCTGCAAGACCTAGGCGAGCATACCTATTCACTAGTGGCTTTCGATGACTAATGCTTTTTATAGCAAATTGTTTATCTTAATCTAAATTCCTCCTATCTCAGAATGACATAGGTTCCTCGGATGGGTGGATTTTAGATGAGTTCAAGATTGTTGTTGTGAAAGCTATTCAATCTTTGTACTTGAAATTTATATGTATGTATACTATTGCTAATTGGTTCTACGAATCCTACTCACTTATCCTATAGTTTTAATGCAAAGGTAATTAATATGGTAAAGGTTGTGATTTGTGAATGACTAGTGTCTTTCCTGTTATTTGGGCTACATAGTCTTATATTTCCCTAGGACTTAATGTATGATTTGTGAGACAGTTTTTAAACCTACCCCCTTTGGTAAATCTATTAGTTACTATTTCTTATGAGATCTGTCAAGTGTTTATATCATAAACCACGTGAATGAATTTAACCCTAACCTTAAGGGACCATTCAAGGAAGAACTACAAGGAACAATTACAATCCACAAGTAAATCCTTTTAATCCAAATTTATAATATAGGAACATAGACTTCACTGTAAGAATATGAATAACCTTATCTTCTTTAGATAATATCACAAACAACTGCCTACAGAAAATGAGATAATCTACAACACATATGCAGAAGAAAACAACTAATTCTATTAAAGCTTCCAAAATGGTACAATAGTATGCTAGAGGCTATAGTATTTTTCTAATATCTTATGTTCTAATTATGTCTTCATTTTACAAAATATGCTCATATAAATAAATGAGCAACACTTATTCTATGAGAAGTCATGTCCCTTCGTCATTTTATTGAGCAATTATGGTGAATTTACCAGTTAGTAATTCTAGTTAACCAATGGTCACATAGATATTCGTTTGAATTTATGGTGATAAAAATTTACTAAGATTTGTTTTGATCTTTGTGGCAACGAGTAATCATTTGTCTAGCAGTGCTTTGAATTTTTTATCGATGCTTATTCAACCTTACACGTGTGCTGTACTTTGATGAAATCATATGTCTCGATGCCTTTATCTTATATCTCCCCGAAACACCATATTTCATCAACATCATTCTTTATTTTGGTGAAATTGACGTCATCACCAACACTTCTTTTGGTCTCATTGATATATTTATTTCATCGAAGCCTCACTATAAGTGTTTATGTTGGTATAATATTTTATCAGTTCATCAAAATCTTGCTTTTTGATGAAAATGCTTTTATTGCCAAGTCCCTCCATCGTTTTATCGATGTTAGAATTCCATCAAAAGAATCCTTCATTATCCAGCCTTCGTACTAGCGTCGATAAAATTTCCCCTTTCGGTAAAAGAAAAATATTCTCCTTTGACTCTTTATGTTCGGTCGATAACAAGTCATCGATGAAAATTTCTTGTGTTTCATCAATCCTTTAATCTTCGATGAGAAAGATATCTTCAGTCAACATCTTTTGTGCTTCTTCGATGCACTCTTTTCCTAGAAATAGCTTCGTCGATAACATATCCATTGTTTCCTTTGATATTACTCTTTTGGCCAAACTTCCTCCCTTGGTGAGTTGTTCACATGTCTCATCGATACTGTAGTTTCATCAAAACTTCTTTATTATTTTGGTGGGACCACTTCTGATTTCCTCGATGTACTTTATGTCGATGGAACTAATGTTTTTGGTGAATCCTTTTGGAGCTCCATCGTGGCCAAGGTTTGTTTGATAAGTCACTTTATCGATAGGATAATGGTAGGATTCTTCGATAAAGTCATTTCGGTCAGACTAGGCTTTTCACTGAAGGATGGACACTAATTACCACAACTTTAGTTTAAGCGATGTCTTAGGGGTTTTTTGGTATCGATGGAATTTTTAGGGTTTCTATCGAAATTATCAAGGGCATATTTAGCCTTTTATTTATCTTTTCAAAATCATCTTAACTCTTAATAAAGCCATGGATTTTTTAGATTTTTTAAATCTGATGCTCAACAGTGGCTCTGACTGGGGATAAAGGTATGTCACAGATACCTTGAAGGGCCTGGACTCTCTAGTGAATAGGGACCTACTAATTGTGGTTGGCGGTATATACAATGGAAAAATGAATCCTAATATACTGTACATGGAATAAAAATATAAGAAAAAAATCTCTTCAGGTACTGTCCATGTACTGGCAATTCCTGATTATCTCCTGTAGCACTCTATATGTAATATGCATTTTATCCTGCCTTCTCTAGGATTATATATGGTCCTAGCTAGAGAGCCTCAAACTTCCCATGCTTTCCTTTCTCCTGATTTCTTGCATCCCACATCAAGACCCAATCACCTATCTCAAATTTCCTATTTGTCGTTCTCTTGTCATACAATCTCTTCATTTGATTATGTAATTTAACATTTTGTTTTTGGGTCTCTGTCCTGATTTCATCCAACTCTATTAATTGCACAAGCCTTTCTTGCATAGGATCAATGATATCAATCTCTTCCTGCACTATGAATTTGTGAACAAGCAAGAGGTTATCTAGAGGGATTCTAGCCTTCTTGCCATAAACTAACTCAAATGGAGATCTTCCTGTAGACTTCTTCACTATTATCCTATCTGCCCAAAGTGCCAGATTCAATTTAAAATCCCATGCTTTCTTATTCTGTCCTAACATCCTCTTAATAATCTTGAGAATATTTTTATTACTAGACTCATCCTGTCCATTACCTTGGGGATGATAGGGAGATGAATGAGATATCTTGATGTCATATTCTCCACAAAAGGTGTTGATTTATTCAGATCTAAAACACATACCCTTGTTTGTGATGATTCTTGCAGGGACACCAAATCTGACAATGATATTTTCCATCAAGAATTTGATCACTACTTTACTAGTAGCCTGTTTGGTAGGGATTGCTTCCACCCATTTGGTTAGATAGTTAATGGCTACCAAGATCCATTTGTGTCCTCCACTAGATTTATCATATATTTCCCTTATGAAATCCAATCCCCATTGTTGAAACAGTTCTTCAAATTGAATTGGTCTTAATGGGAGAGCTCCTTGGTATTTTATTTTTCCTGAGATTCTTTGGCATGCTTCACACTTTCTAACATACTAATAGGAATCATTAAACACATGTGGCCAATAATACCCTGCCCTTAATATCTTGTGAGCTATAGTTCTGGCATAAAAATGACCACCACACACCCCACCATGCATTTCTTGCAAGATTTTGTCTGCCTGACATTCATCGAAACACAATAGTAATATTCCATCTCTATTTTTCCAATACAAGTCACCATTAATGATCACAAACTTTAATGATTTCAAATTCAAGGGCCTCTTTTGATTATCATTCATATTGTTTGGACACTTCATATGTTTAAGATAATACACACCATCTATGTGCTCGATACAAAAATTGGCTTCCTCAAGCCCCACTTAATTTATTTGAAATCCTTCAGAATCTGCTCCTGCCATGAGTTTAGCTAATCCCCGACCCTTAATGACTTGTGAAATCTTGAGCTAAATATTAAAATCCTGGATTGGATTGATCCATTTGCACCTTTTTCTTGCTACTTCTGTTTGTCTGAAAATATCTTTCACTGCTGCATTAGGAACATAAGCTGTGATCTCTGCCCCTACCAGGTATGGTCTGAAGTGTTTTACCGCTCTTACTAGGGCATAGGCCTGTTTCTCATTTATATCATATTTGATCTCAGATGGGCTCAATGATTTGCTGAAGTACGCAATGGTTTTCTCAAAACCATTTTGGTTCTTCTGTAGTAATACTGCTGCTACCGTGTGACAAGAGGCAAAAGAGAAGATCAGAAATGGTTTGCTAAAATTTGGTGATATTAGTACTGGTGCCTCAGATATTGTCCTTTTGATTACTACAAAGTAATCCAATTCTTTTGCATCCCAATCTATCTTGGCTCCCTTCTTCAACATTTGCACTATAAGCTTTACAATGTCTGCAAAGTTTAGGATAAATCTCCTCACAAAGTAGATTTGTCCCAAGAATGACTGAATGGCTTTAATGGTTTTTGGAATGGGGACTTCATTGATTGCGACCACTCTTTCAGGATCAATTTTTACTCCCTCCTTAGATACTATAGTGTCCTAGGAGATTTCCTTCCTCAACTCCAAAATGACATTTCTTTGGATTAAGAGAGATCCCATATTCTACAACTTTTCTGAATATCCTTTCAAGGTGATTGCAGTGGTCTTCAACCTTTTTGAGTAAGCGGTTAGATCATCCTGATATACCACCATTATCACATCTATTAGCTCTGCAAATTCTACATCCATTTCTCTTTGGAAATTTGCCCCACTATTAGTTAGGCCAAATGGTATCCTTGCATACACATAAGTGCCCCATGGTGTTGTAAAGGCTGTCTTGTATTGCTCAGCCTCCTTGACTTTCACTTGGTTATAACCTGAGAATCCATCCATCATAGATAATAGTTCACATCCAGTCACCTTCTGCAACATGATATCCATATTTGGTAATGGGTAGTTATCTTTCAAGGATGATATATTCAAATCCTGAAGTCTACATAGAGTCTTATATCTCCATTCTTTTTTTTGACAGGCACTAGGTTTGAAACCCAAGTGGAATACCTACAAGGTTTGATTATCCTTGCATCTTTCATTTTTATTATTTCTTCTTTCATCTTAGGTAGCAAGGTTGGATTTATAGGTCCCTATTTTTGTCTAAATGGCTTGGCATCAAGTTTAAGGGGTATTTCATGTTGGAAAAGATCTTCTCTATAGGCTTTGAGGTCATCATATGACCATGCAAAAATGTTCCTATACTTTCAGAGCAATATTATTAGTTGTTGCTTCATTTTAGGGGTTAATTTATTTCCAACAAACACATGCCTTGGTGACTCCTCACTCCTCATTTCCCAAGTTAACTTGTTCAACACCACTTTCTCTAGCTACAGTCATTTTAGTTTCTATTCCATCCTATGCATTGAAAGTTCTTTCTAATGCAACCAAACCTCTTGGTAGTTTGTTTGATTTCAGCTGTATTATCTCCTGTCCAAACAAGGTTTCTTTCCCATCAGTATTTTCCACAAAGTCATTAAAGTTAATCGCCTGTGCCTGATAATGATCCACACACTGCAAAAAGGTTAGCAAGTCAACATCATCTTAAAAATCTGCCAGTTGTACATATTATCAGGGATAGAAGGTTTGACTTTTATCTCCACTTCTGATATCCTATTCAATGTCATATCATTTTCATTTAGTGTAATATTCGCCAAAAAGTTAGCCATTATGTTTTTTGACCTATCAACCCAATTTATTTGAAAGGCATCAAACAATTAAATGGTGTCCCACACTGCATTCTTATATTTCTTTAGTCTGATATGTTTAGAGGCATATCTTTCCTTAACTTGGGACACTATCAGTTCTGAGCCCCCAAATGCAATAAGGATTTTAATTCCATGCTTAACTACTAGGTTCAGTCCTGTAATTAGAGCCTCATACTCAACAATATTTTTGGTACATTCAAATATTAACTTGAAAGAATACTTAAATGTTTCTCCACTTGGTGAAATGAATAGAATCCCAACCCCACTTCCCTCTTTACTGCACGAGCCATCAAAATACATGCGCCACACTTGATCATTAGTTTCTTTGATGCAAGACTGAATTGGAGACAAATCCTCAGTCTTTGGCTTTGTCAATTGTACTTTAAAATTATCCATGTCTGATTGGATAAAACATATTAGCTTAGGCGTTTCCACATCCTCAATGATATATGAGGAACAAGGTTCTCTTTCAATTCTTACTTCATGTCCATTTACTGGTATAGTTGCATATGACAAATCCAATTGGACATGTCCCCCTATCAGGTTTGACCACTGTCTAGATAATAACATTCCATAATTTGGAGGGACATCCACCACCATGATGTCTGTCTTGTAGGATGCTTTGGGGGCATGTTGCTAGCTTGAACTCTACATCTTTCATAACACCCACTACTGGAACAGATCTATTATCCATAGCGTAACACTTGCCGAATGTCGTATCCACCCTCATTCCAAGCTCTTTCATGACTCCTACAGACATAACATTTATTGCTGCTCCTGAATCAATCATGCAATTTTTAATCATCTTATTATTGATCATTAGAGTTAGGTAAAAGGGATCTAATTGGGAAGGATTTTTTGTTATTGTCGACCACAAATAGATGGCTTGAGCTGGATCATGTTCACCATTATTGTCTTGACCACCCTTCTTGTGTTCTTTCACTTTATCTCCTGAGACATCTGTGATAATCCTTAGAGCCTTCTCTCTGTATTTTGGGAACTTCATCATCTCAAGCAATGGCACAAAGACCTTCATTTGTATCAAAACATTGGAAATGTCAAATGATGTGGCAATGGGTATTGGGGAAGTAGCTATCATATTCTCCCTCTCCCTTTTGCAGTTTTGTTATCTAAACCTCTTTCTCTTTCGTTTTTCTTGGGTCCTTATCTTGGATATTACTCATTTTATTTATTGGTTTAGATATTTTATTGATTTCTTTTATGAATATTCTAGAGGGCTTTCCCTGCTCGGGGTTTATGGTTTTTTTCTAAGAGCATAGGTTCTTTTGGCTTGTTCCACTGCAGCCACCGTGATTCTTTCCATTTCTTCCTCAGCGAGGACCCTGAGTTTGATCTCTTCTTCCTAATCTGAGAATATTTGTTGCATACAACATTACTAATTAATCCATCTGGAACTTATGTCACCATCCCCTTCTTCCTCAGATGAGTTATATTCTTTTAATGATAGAAAATTTATGGTGTGGTCATCTGTATACATTCTGTAGCATTGTAAATTGTACGCACTTGCTAAAGCAGTACAATTTCACACCTAGTTTAGCACCCGCCTTGGCACAGTTTGCATTTCTCCTTTAGCACTTAATTAATCAAATTAATTAGGTCTAAGGTCCTATTTCATCATCCTCCACATCATAAAGTTGGGCCCTTTCATTAAAGTGTGCCCCCTTTCATTTTATTCCTCCAATACATCATTTAATCAAAAACCCTAATTAAGTCCTATTTTGAACTTGGGGGCTTGATTTCGGGGGTCAAAACATCTCGAAATCACCTATAACTTCGGAATTCTCCCTAAAATCATCATATCTGACGGCCCTGAAAATTTGGTGAAAAGTTGCCAGGACAATGGCGCCCAGAGTGCACACGGTCCCGAACATTTTTCCCGAAATTTTAGGAGCACAATCCAATCATAAAATAAAGCTTAACCCCAAGAAATTGGTGGGAGATTCAATCTCTAGGTCGGCCAAAAGTTGGAATTAAGACCTAGGGTTTCATACATAAGAGCTCTCTTTGTTCATTTGAAAGGATCCGAATTTTGTTTTCAGGGACCTCATATGCAGCGAAAGAGCAGATCTTTGAAGACTTTAGCAACATTCAACATTCATCCATCAAGCATTCATCAATTTCATTCATCCACTTAGGGCTTTGAAGGCATTGAAGAGCAATAAGGGATCACCGACTGAAGATTAGCTTGTACCCCCCCCCCCCTTGGGGTTGGGTATGATTTCATGTTGTTTTCATGTCTTTGCATAAGTCTCATTATATCACTTGTATTCATGCTTTAGATCTCTTTACATCTTGATTTGGAGCATTTACATTATCATTTACAAGCAATTAGGGTTTACTTTCTAGGTTGCTTTAGTTTGCTTACTTGCATTTTAGGATCTTGCACACACACAAGGTCTGCACACACACTACTTTTACAATACAACTTGGCTATTCGTGGAGGTGGAAATCACCAAATCAGGGGTTTGACTAAGGCAAAACCCTATATAGCCACCCAAAACACCTTTTCAGATATAAGTGCAAATTTCGGGATTCAGACGACGCCGCAAGTTGCAGATCCGAAAGAAGTAGACGGAGACCGAACCATACACCAAGTTTCAGAGAAAAAGACCAGGACAGGGGTGTGGGGCACCCTGGTCCTGCTAGGATAGGGGCGCTAGGTGCCCTGGTCCTTGGGACAGGGGCGCTGGGCGCCCTGGTCCTTCTGTCAGACAGCATTTCCAGCAGTTTTCCAGGTTGCGAAATAGCAGTTTCAGGAACAGAATCAGGATAGTGGCGCCCACGCCCCCGTCCCAAACATTTTCACTCAGATTTTGACTCCGGGTACGCATCTGCATTCTTGTCTTGTCCTTGTGTTTGCAGCTTTCCATTGTTTAACTTCAATTCTGCAATTTTGTTATTAGTTCATACTTGCACTTTGAGGTTAGGAATTGAACTTGCATCATTTTATCTTTCAATTACAACAAAGAAGTAGAAACCCTAATAGGTAGCTCATGGATCTCTCTTTCACAAAAAGAAGTAGCCAATTGTGTGATACCTCTAGGCTCTTTCGTATTCCGCAATGTGTGTCAAAAGGTAGGATTAGGACATGTTAACCTAGTCTCACTTTTTCCCCTACACATTTTGGTGAACCCGACGTGAATCGAATTGTTGCTTTCTCTTGCATTGCATTTGTTAGATCTAGATCTAGATTTAGTGTGTTTCATTTTCAAAAAAAAAAAAAAGGAAGGAAAAAAGAGTGTGTTTCTTTGTTTCTTTGTATTGTGTGTTTAAATTCTATGCAACTTTTATTTCAAAATGTCAGATTTTTATTTGCAAGATGTTCATGTTTATGATGATGTATGCAAATATGTTGATTATGAGTATAGCCAAGATGAATTAGATGAAGCTTTGGATGATTTTTTGAATCCTAAAGATGCCAAACCTTCATTTTACCAAAGACTCATAAACCTTGTTACTATGCCATTTCGTTGTGATGAGAAAGATAAGTCGAATGGTTCCTCTCAAGGGTGCATTCCTATCAACTCTTCCACTGAATCTAGTAACATGGTTGTTTTCAATAATCCCCTCTATGAGGAAATGTCTCCTTTTGAATCAAAAGATAAACCTTTTGATAGATATGACCATGCTTTGTTGGATATATCTCTTGATGACTTTGTGGCTTTATCGAAATCTCTAAACAAGAACAAAACTTCTAAATTAGTTAACATGATAAACCTGAATGAGCATAATAAGCCTCTCTTTGAAGTCCAAGGTGCTTGTCCTTCTCCCACCTTTCAAGTTCCTAAATCACCTCTCCTTACTGTCCAAGGAGGGTATGGTCATGATTCCTTTCTTACTCCGAATAAACCTATCATCACTGTGCAAGGAAGAAAACCTATAAGTCCTTATAGTTACGCCAAGCAATTAACTAGAGAGAGTTATCATGCGGTTGCCCATACTTATCATACTAGAAATAATAGGCAGCCTAATCCTCCTCCTGTTACTCCAGTTTCTCTTCCTAATCCTCAACCAATTCTTCCGCAAGCTCCACATATTTCACAGGTTCTTGGCAAGGAATATGATCTCATAGAACAACTTAAAGCTACCCCTGCTAAGATATCCCTTTGGGATTTGATTCAAACCTCTTCTGCTCATCACGGAATGTTACAAGATGCCTTGAAAGATTTGAATGTTCCCCCACTGAATACATCTAGTAATATAGTGTCTTTGGTTAACTTTGTGATGAATCCTAAAGCTCAAATTGTGTTTACTCAAGATGAGTTGCCTACTAGTGAAATTCAACATCAATATGATCCCTTGATGATTGTGGTTATCATAAATGATACTGCTATAAGACGAACACTAGTAGATAATGGCTCTGGCCTTAATGTGTGTAGCATTAATCTATTGCATAAGATGAATGTGGATACATCCCTCATTGAGCCTGACTCTCGTCCCATTCGAGGCTTTGACAATGTGGCTAAGACTTCATTAGGTATTATCACCTTACCCCTCACAGTGGGGCCTGTTACTTTGCCTACTCCTATCCATGTTATGTCGGGAAATCTAACATACAATTTTCTATTAGGGAGACCTTGGATTCATAGTATGCAAGCTGTCCCCTCTACATTGCATAGACAAGTTAAATTTATTTATAACAATAAGACATATACCTTGATAGGTGATACTAATTTCCAAGCTTGTTTGCAAACATCTACTTCCAAAGGGGGTTCTTCTAAGCCTTCCTCATCTAATGATGACTCTTTAAACAAGATACCTATCAATGAATTCTCTCTCTCTGATGATCAAAATTCTTTGGATGAGTCTGGAGCTCCTGAAGAAGATTCTTCTCGACTTGAATCTACACATAAGAAGGATTTTGATCCTGAGAAGGTTCTCGCAGAAGACGATTGGGGATTTCTTGATTTTAATCCCACCTTTGTAGGTGAATATAAGGTTCCTCCTAGAGAGCTTAAAATTGAAAAGAAGGAAGAGGCTAAAAATCAATCAATCTTACCTGAACCTATGAGCAATAATTTTGTGGCCGCCTCTCAAACTGCTTCTCCTCACACTTCTAATTTTGAAGAGCTTGATTCTTTGTCTTATGAAAAACCACCTTCTCTTTCTGAAATGGCTGATCGTTATGGTCGTGGTTTTCATATTCTAGCTAAGCATGGGTATCATGGAAATGGCTGTGGCGCTCATAAACAAGGAATAAAGTTCCTCTAGAGAATAATCTTTATGATATGATCTTTGGACTTGGTTATAATCCCTACAAGCGCACTAAAGCTTTTAAGAGACCATGTATCAGTGTTAAGGTCATTTCTACATCTCTACCAATGCAACACCCTAAGTATATTGATGGGGATCCTTTGTGTGCCTATGCTTTGGATGTCTTTCCTACTGATGATGCTTTAGCTGAGTTTTTAGGAGCATATGATACTCTTCCTCATTATCATCACAATAGGGGATTCCCTTATTGTTTGAACACTAAAGCCTATTTTGGAAAAGAGACCGATAACGATGAGATTGTGAAAGAATTTCCTCAGTTAAAGGATACTCCTCAACAAAGTAATCTTCTTATGAGTGACACCATTGATGTTAAGATGGATCCTTGCAATGAAGAAAAAGTTATTAGAATTGGAAAATGTTTGGATGAAGAAGAACAAAAACAATATGCAGATTTATTGCAAGAATTCCCCGAGATCTTTGCTTGGACATATTCTGACATGTCTGGTATAGATCCTAAGATTGTTACTCATAATATTGTCTTAGTTCCCGATGCTAAGCCTGTGAAACAAAAGATTCAAAAAATGAATCCTAAGGTAGCTTTGCTTGTTAAGGCTGAGATTGAAAAATTATTAGAGGCTGGATTTATCTGCCCTATTGATTATTCCCCATGGATTTTGAATATCGTCGCTGTGGCTAAATCAGATAATAAAATAAGAATGTGTACCGACTTTCGAGATTTAAATAAGGCTTCTTTAAAAGATGATTTCCCTCTCCCAAACATAGACATGATAGTTGATTCTACAGTAGGACATGCTTTGTTATCCTTCATGGACGGTTTTTCAGGATACAATCAAATTTTCATTAATCCTCAAGATCAATTCAAAATAGCTTTCACCACTCCTTGGGGTACGTTTTGTTGGGTAATGATGCCTTTCAGACTTAAAAACGCCGGTGCAACTTATCAACGAGCGATGACCCTTATCTTTCATGATTACATGCATAAGATTTTAGAAGATTATGTTGATGATATTTTAGCCAAATCCATTCTCCGTATAGATCATATTAAGATCCTTCATCATATCTTTGAAAGAATTCGTAAATATCACATGCGCTTGAATCCCCAAAAATGTGTCTTTGGTGTGGATAGTGGAAAACTATTAGGATTCATAGTTTCGCATCGTGGGATTGAGGTGGATACTAAGAAAATAGATGCTATTGTCAACATGCCACCTCCTAGAAATGTGTCTCAACTCAAAAGCTTACAAGGAAGGATTCAAGCTATTCGTAGGTTCGTATCTCAACTTGAGGATCATACTTTTCCTTTTATGCAACTTCTCAAAAAGAATATCACCTTTCAATGGAACGAAGATTGTCAGCAAGAATTTGAAGATTTAAAGGTATATTTGGCTAATCCTCCTATCCTTCAACCCACCGAACCCTCTAAGCCCTTTCTTCTTTATATAGCTGCTTCCTCTCATGCTCTCGTAGCATTACTGGCACAACATGATAAAGATGGTAAGGAGTGTCTGGTTTATTATATAAGTCGTACCTTACTCGATTATGAGACCCGATATTCTGCGATAGAAAGACAATGCTTGGCCTTGGTGTTTGCGACTCAGAAATTGAGACATTATCTTTTAAATTCGGAAGTCCACGTCATGGTAAAGTTTGATCCTTTGAAGCATCTTTTCTCTAAAAATGATTTATCAGGGCGCCTAGCTAAGTGGGTTATGATGTTAACTGAATTTGACCTTAAATTTGTTTCACAAAGAGCAATTAAAGGGCAAGCATTGACCGATCACTTAGTTGAGGCCCCTTCACCTTTCTCCTTCCTTAACCCTGAGTATTTTCCTGACGACTTCATTCTTTGTAAAGAGAAAGATGAAACTTGGGAGTTATACTTTGATGGCTCTAAGTGTCATACAGGATCGGGGGCAGGTGTTGTTTTGATTTCTCCTAAAAAGAAGTCCATTCCCTTATCTTATCATCTCAATTTCCTATGTACCAATAACATTACTGAGTATGAGGCTCTTATAGCAGGAATAAAGGCAGCCTTGGCTTTGAATATAAAACACATACATATTTTTGGAGATTCTCAATTAATTATAAGACAAGTAACAGGACTGTATCAAGCAAGACAAGACAAATTATCACAATATAAAGACCTTGCTATCTCTTTGTTACAAAAATTTGATTCTTACACCATGGAACCTGTTCCTCAAAAAGATAATCGACATGCGGACGCAATGGCATGTGTGGCTTCTCTTGTATCTTTAGAGGACCCCGTGGTTGATCTTAAATTCGTTATTCACAACCTTATTTCACCAACTATTGTGGATGATTCTAGCTTGGTGACATGTTGTGACTTTATAGACTCAGATGAAGGGTATTCGCATATCGTAAGATACTTGACTGATGGTACCTTTCCTGATTCCGCCAATAGGAACACCAGGGCTAGAGTTCGCAAGCTATCCGCTAGATACATCATTCTTTCTAATGTTCTTTACCGAAGGGGTTATAACGGTCTTCTCCTTCGCTGTCTTAACAAATCGGAAATCCCTATTGCTCTTGAAGAGGCACATTCAGGTGCCTGTGGGGGGCATTTTGGAGGAAAATCCTTGGTTCAAAGGTTGCTTCGTATGGGATATTATTGGCAAACTATGCAACAGGATTCTTTTTCATTTGTTAAGAAATGTCATCAATGTCAACAACACAATAATCTGATTCATGCTCCTGCCCAAGAACTCCGTTCTCAGGTAGCCTCTTGGCCTTTCTCTGCATGGGGGCTGGATCTCATCGGTAAAATCTCTCCTCCTTCATCTCAAGGACATACTTTCATTATAACCGCAACAGATTACTTTACAAAGTGGGTAGAAGCTGTTCCTCTTCGCTCTACTACTGCTGACGTGATTTGTTGATTTCTTCTAGAAAACATTATTTCTCGATTCAGGATACCTTCCACTATAATCTCCGATAATGGGACATCATTTAAGAACAAGGACGTGAAGAAATTCCTCGAGAAATATCATATCAAACATCGATTTTCTACACCATACTATCCTCAATCAAATGGTCAAGCCGAATCATCCAATAAGATAATTGAACAAATTCTTCGCAAAACCGTGAATAAGCATGGTAAGGATTGGAGTACTCAGCTAATCAATTCTCTTTGGGCCTACCGAACGAGTGTACGAATTGCTACAGGAACCACCCCTTATAATCTTGTCTATGGTGCTGATGCTATTATGCCTTTAGAATTAGAGATTCCATCACTTAGAGTTTCTCTCAAAGGTATAGTAGATAATGACTCTTATAGAGAGCAAAGACTTCAACAACTTGAGATGCTTGATGAACGGCATATAAATGCTCTTGAGCATATTCAAGCGTATCACAAAACTCTACAACAAATCTATAATGATAAGGTTATTCAACGTTCTTTCTCAGTAGGCGACTTAGTTCTCTATGAGAATCAGCGCAATGTGAATGCCTTACCTGAAGAAAAGGGAAAATTTAGTCCTAATTGGCTTGGACCGTATATTGTTATTGAAGATTATGGATCAAGTGCTTATAAAATAGTAGGTGTAGACGATACGCCTCTTAAAGAACCTATAAATGCTATGCACTTGCGTAGATACTATGCTTAATTCCTCATTTCCTATCTTTTATTTCATGTATCTTCTTTGCACTTCTTCAGAATTGGATAATATGTTAGCATATCTTTGTTAGAGCAAATAGAATTAAATGATGTTTTGTTTAATCTATATTGCTTCATTCCTGACAAGCGTGTTTCTTTATTCTATGATTTGTCTTGAATTCATCTATGTAAATTGCAAAAGATTTACATTTTCATTATGCTAGCATATTGTACAATGTCTTTATGTGTTAAGTAGAGTTGTATCATGTTATTTATATGATTCTTAGGCTTAACACATATTTATTCTCTATCATCAATGTAGTACTTGATTAAATATTTTATTTTTATTAAGTCACACATGTATCAATTTAATCATGAAAGCATTGAGAAATCAATCACATGGGAATTAAATTCAAAACATACATGTACATCTTTAATCAAAATACACAATGTTTTAGGCATTAAAGATAACACGTTTGAGACAAAGAAGCATGTATATATATATATATATGTGTGGATCAATATACAAAAATAGGTCACTATACATCCAAAATGTGACCTACCCTACATCATAAGATCATCTCCTATCCCTAGGGCTAGTGGCTGGAGAGTGACGACTAGATGCTCCCTCCTAATCTGGCCGTGAAGGTGGACCCATGGGTGTATAGTGTGATATAGATCATGAATGACTCCGAGAGGAACTCCTACAATCCCTATCCATAAGAATTGCGCGATACGAGGTAGCCTCGGCCTGAGCTGCTGCTAGATCACGTTGTGTCTATTGAAGGTCCTCTGATAGAGCTCGCTCTCTCTCCCTCCATATTTCCACTTGAACTCGAAATGGGGAAAACAAATCATCATGCCGATTCGCGTTCCCTTGAGGTCTATAAGCAACCTGTGAGGAACTAGGGATCTGTGCTGTCATGGAAATATCTGTCACTGCTTGCTGGATCAGAGAACACCACTCATGCACATTAGCTATAGCAGTAGAATGGATTTTGTGTTAGTACTATTCTATGTCATCAAAACATTGATCAGTCAATATAAACCTACTATACCTGGATCTCCCTCACGCCAGTAGGGATCGTGGTACGGTAGCATCTGTGACTGGGAACTGCTAGGCTCCCCACGCTCGAATGATCTGTGCGCAATGGGTACAGGTCTCCGTATCGCCTCGCGTTCCCCCTTTTGGGGAATAATGGGAGGATCTAAGGCTATGGTATCATCTCCTGAATGGTGAGGAGCTGCATCTGACTCCTCCTCATCATCTCTAATCTCCTCCTCCTCGTCATCCTCATTCTCATCCGCATCCTCATCCTCATCCGCATCCTCGTTCTCCTCATCATCATCTCTATTTGTGTCATCCTCCTCTCCTTCCTCCTCCTCCTCCTCCTCCTCGGTACTAGGCTGATCTCCTATGGGCGGATCAGGACCTCCTGCCTCCTCATGACCCTCTCCATCCTCTGGCTCCTCCGATCTGGATCCCTGATCCTCATCTCGGTCTCCATGTCTCCATGGACTTGGATGGCCTGTCGGGTGATCTGGTGGAAAGATAGGCCCCGGGTATATCCTCACAAACCATGAGAGATACCTGCGCTGTGCTCCGGGATCTGCGGCATAATCAGTGACCACATCCTGGTCGGACCCCTCTATATCTGTGATCTTGATATCATCTATCGTAGGTCTCGCTACTGCTCTGGGTCTAGGAAGGACTCGTGAGTGTCGAGTGTAGATGGGTACATTGGCTGGAACACACTGCTCTAGCCCAAACTACCTCTGTAATCGATCAAAGTAGAATGGGACTATGATATGTGGATATCGCCCTCTCAGTAGGAGGTTCCTCTGTAAGCATGCTAGCTATCTCTCCATCCCATCCCATCTGTGCATCCGCAGATATGGCCTCCATACAGTCACCTCAGCTCTCAACCTATCAAATATCACTCTCCAATACAGTAGATCCCCAAATCTCCACTCGCTGGTAAGTGGATAAGAAAATACCCTAGGTCGCTCTCTAGCTGCACTCATCGGATAGCCGACAGGCCTGGTGCATGTAAAGTGCTAAAATATCCACACCTGCAGAAGTGTGCATGTCATCAAGCTGCAACCCTGTCTGAAAACATACTCCTCGAGGTCATGATAGAGATGTGCAAGCATACTCCGACCCCAGGCGTATACTCTCCTATGTCTCTCCATAGCCTTGATGCACCATGTGAGACCCCCATGCATGTGCGTACCTCACCCGTTAGGGAAGACAGCTAGTGCAATGATGGCAATCATAAGACGTCTCATGAGGGGCACCTCTCCTGTAGGATGTAAGAGCCAGTTGACCATGATGCGAACTCTCGTCTCACTCAGCATGACTCTCTCGATGCAGTGTACTTGCTCCCTTTGATGATCCTCTGCTGACCGATCGGTCGCATAGGTCATGGTAGCTCCTCTGATCGGTAGGCGAAGTATGCGGTACACATCCTCAAGTGTCACTGTCATCTCCCCTACTGGAAGCTGGAATGTGCATGTGTCAGGATCCCATCTCTCCATGAGTGCCATCAGCATCGCAGGATGAAATCGAATGGCCGGCATAAGAATCATATACCATAAACCTACTATAGATAATGTGTCTCTCTCTGCCTGAGTCAGCCGGGGAATCTGATCTCGCAAACTATGAAGAATTTGCCCCGCCGTGTGCTCTCTCATGTATGGGAGACCCTGCAATACAAAAACATCAGTGTAATCAGTAATCAATCATCAAAATCATCTATGCCAAATACGCCAACTGACGAACATCGAAAGCTGACCCTTGCCAAGTCCTGATTGGGACCATGGTGCCTTGAGGGGACCATGGCGCCCTGAGAGGACCATGACGCCCTTCAGGGACCATGGCGCCCCACAGGGACCATGGCGCCTTGAAAGGACCATGGCGCCCTTCAGGGACCATGGCGCCCTGAAAGGACCATGGCGCCTTGGGTGGGACCCAGGGTCAGATTCTAGGGCCCGCATTCGATCACAAAAACTCAAAGTCAACAGAAATGCAGAAAGTCAAAGTTCAGTCAACTCACCTTGTCTAGTGGCTCATCGTCAATCACGGCCTGTCGCATGATCTCAATCCTCGTGGGACACTCCGATCATCATGAAGGCATGATGATGGCTATGTGGGCTCCGCTGCAATGAACAATACTCAGAAATCAACAAAGTGACAAATGCAATAGTCACTTTCAAGGTATATACTTTCATTCCTTTACCTTTACTTTCAAAACCCTAATTTTCCTCTATCACTCATTTCATCATAACTTGAGTTTGGGAGATACGATTTTCAAACCGTTTGTTGCGTAGGAATCGTATTTTCGTTCCCTTACTCCCTTGATGTTCCAAAATGTGCTCTGATGAAGCCTTTGTAGTGAACATCTCTCATCAATAATCGCTCACACAATTTGTCATAAGTAAACATGCTACCCTGTTTCACCTCCCTAATAAGCAAGCCGAAACAGGGGGGGGCATATAGCTACTCATAAATTTCATCACTTTCCTTAGTAAGCATTAGGTGATTTTGTGATCTAACATGTGTTTTGTAGGGTGCGGTTCCTAACTGTGTACTGCAGATACCGCTGGGGGCTTCATTCGACGGACTTATGGATATATCCTTTTTCAAATAATGTTTACTTTCCTGTACTTTAGCTTGCATATGCACGTAGTACTCATATGACCGCTAAAGTGGGGGCTAAATGTAGCATCGCAAATTGTATGCACTTGCTAAAGCAGTACAATTTCACACCTAGTTTAGCACCCGCCTTGGCGCAGTTTGCATTTTGCATTGCATTTCTCCTTTAGCACTTAATTAATCAAATTAATTAGGTCTAAGGTCCTATTTCATCGTCCTCCACATCATAAAGTTGGGCCCTTTCATTAAAGTGTGCCCCCTTTCATTTTATTCCTCCAATACATCATTTAATCAAAAACCCTAATTAAGTCCTATTTTGAACTTGGAGGCTTGATTTCGGGGGTCAAAACATCTCGAAATCACCTGTAACTTCGAGATTCTCCCTAAAATCATCATATCTAACGGCCCTGAAAATTTGGTGAAAAGTTGTCGGGACAATGGCGCCCGGAGTGCACACGGTCCCGGACATTTTTCCTGAAATTTTAGGAGCGCGATCCAATCATAAAATAAAACTTAACCCCAAGAAATTGGCGAGAGATTCAATCTCTAGGTCGGCCAAAAGTTGGAATTAAGACCTAGGGTTTCATACATAAGAGCTCTCTTTCTTCATTTGAAAGGATCCGAATTTTGTTTTCAGGAACCTCATATGCAGTGAAAGAGCAGATCTTTGAAGACTTCAGCAACATTCAACATTCATCCATCAAGAATTCATCAATTTCATTCATCCACTTAGGGCTTTGAAGGCATTGAAGAGCAATAAGGGATCACCGACTGAAGATTGGCTTGTACCCCCCCCCTTGGGGTTGGGTATGATTTCATGTTGTTTTCATGTCTTTGCATAAGTCTCATTATATCACTTGTATTCATGCTTTAGATCTCTTTACATCTTGATTTGGAGCATTTACATTATCATTTACAAGCAATTAGGGTTTACTTTCTAGGTTGCTTTAGTTTGCTTACTTGCATTTTAGGATCTTGCACACACACAAGGTCTGCACACACACTACTTTTACAATACAACTTGGCTATTCATGGAGGTGGAAATCACCAAAGCGGGGGTTTGACTAAGGCAAAACCCTATATAGCTGCCCAAAACACCTTTTCAGATATAAGTGCAGATTTCGGGATTCAGACGACGCCGCAAGTTGCAAATCCGAAAGAAGCAGATGGAGACCGAACCATACACCAAGTTTCAGAGCAAAAGACTAGGATAGGGGCATGGGACGCCCTGGTCCTGCTAAGATAGGGGTGCTAGGTGCCCTAGTCCCTGGGACAGGGGCGTTGGGCGCCCTGGTCCTTCTGTCAGACAACATTTCCGATAGTTTTCCAGGTTGCGAAATAGCAGTTTCAGGTGCAGTTTCAGGAACAAAATCAGGACAATGGCGCCCACGCCCCCGTCCCGAACATTTTCACTCAGATTTTGACTCCGGGTACGCATCTGCATTCTTGTCTTGTCCTTGTGTTTGCAGCTTTCCATTGTTTAACTTCAATTCTGCAATTTTGTTATTAGTTCATACTTGCACTTTGAGGTTAGGAATTGAACTTGCATCATTTTATCTTTCAATTACAGCAAAGGAGTAGAAACCCTAATAGGTAGCCCGTGGCTCTCTCTTTCACAAAAAGAAGTAGCCAATTGTGTGATACCTCTAGGCTCTTTCGTATTCCGCAATGTGTGTCAAAAGGTAGGATTAGGACATGTTAACCTAGTCTCGCTTTTTCCCCTACACACATTCTTCTTCTTCTTGTTCTTGCAGCTTCTTTGCCACTATACATTGGTAAGGAGAATGTGGCATGTCACAGGCAAAGCACCACAGGTTATCATTTGACACTTGATTAATAGTTCTTTTTAGAGGATATGGTGTTTGCATATTATCCTTTTGACTCTTCTCCATTGGTTTTCCATCCTTCCAGGCAGTGTTGTAAGGCATATCGTGTAGTCTGGGTCTATCATGACAAACGAATTGTTGTTTTTCTGTTTTGTTTACCTTCACAGATTAATCTTTTAGAACATTTAATACCTTGTCCAATTTATCTTCATCTTTTGTTTGTTTGGGAGCCTTCGGGTTGAACAACCTAGTATCTTCTCTCTTCCCAATTCTCCCAACAACTTTTCTATTGTTTTATATAGTTATGGCAGCTTTCATAACTCCTTGAAGAGTTGTAGGGTTTTTTGTTCTGAGTTCATAATTTGTCTTGCTGTCAAAGGCATTTATGTAGTACAAGATGCTTACCTCTAGGACTGGTTTTATCCTATTAGGAATTTTGTTTATAAGTCTGTTAAATCTTCTATTGAAATCGACTACTGTCTCATTAGGTTCTTTTTTGATACTTATGATTTCATGTAGTGCAAGCTCAGGGCTATTTTGATCTCCATACTATTCGAGAAAAAATCTCCTAAACTCTGCAAGGCTACTTATTGAAGCATCAGGTAATGTTATGAACCAATCTTCATATGGGAGGCATAAATCTTCCATGACTGTATCAAAAGCTTTGCAATGCGTTTCTTCTATGATAACATTACTCCCAGTGAATTTTGGTACTATAGTCCTGATTTCATCTGGGATGGGATGATGATACACCATCATTCCTGAAAAGTCAAATTGTCTAATATGCTCTGTATTCATCAATCCATATCCTCCCTGGAAGAAATTTCCATGGTTCTGACTCATGTTATTATAATGGGGAAATTGGTTTCGGGGTTGGAATTGAGTTTGATATGCAAAGTTTCTATAATGATTGTACTGATGTTTAGGAGGTACATGGATGTATGCATAATTACCATTCTCATGATCATATAAGGGGTTTCCAGTTATCTTATAGGTATTGTTCTTTACATTGGTTTCATCTTTATGATTTCTTCCCTTGTCCGACCCTTGGGTTGCATGTTCACATATTTCTTTATACTTATTCAGGTCATGATCAATATCATTTTCATTGATATTGATACCCAACCTAACACATAATTCCACACACTCCCTTGTTCTTCCAGTATCTTTCATTTCAATAGCTACATCTAACATTTTTTTTGTCAAATCTGCAAAATGGTCTAGTGCATCCATTCTTCTTGAACTTGAGGAACTCGATGTATTTTCTCTCGAATTTGGGTGATGATTTTCAAAACCAGGAGGGAATTTTCCTTTTCATGCTTTATTTGTGGCTACCAAGTCCTCATTTCTTAGGCATGAAGGAATTGTATGGTTCTATTTATTCCAAGCTGACTATGAGTTATTTTTAGAGTAATACTGGTTATACCTCTCATTCATGAAACCATTCATGTGTTCCATTGGATTTTCTGTCGGTTCTTTGTTTGGTTTTTTCTTGTTTCTTTTCTGATCAAAGTTAAATTGTACTATTGTATGGCCTTGTGTTATTGACCTCCTTCCGTACATAAAAATTCTTCTCTTTTCTTTAGAGTCACCACCTCTCCCTAGAGAGGAAATTTATTTCTTTTTTATATGAGTTCTTTCCCACAACAAAGTCTCTTTAAATGAATACTCTCCCTAGTAGAGTTGCCAATCTATTGGGTCTCAAATCAACAGATTGGATAGGTTCTAAGGAAATGCCAACTCCTATGATCAAACCCTCCAATTGACTTGGCCAACTTACAGAGTGAACCTATTTGGTTACTTACTCCCTCACTTTAGGCTCTGCAAGACCTAGGCGGGTATACCTATTCACTAGTGGCTTTCAATGACTAATGATTTTTATAGCAGATTGTTTATCTTAATCTAACTTCCTCATATCTCAGAATGACATGGGTTCCTAGGATGGGTGGCTTTTAAATGAGTTCAAGATTGTTGTTGTGAAAGCTATTCGATCTTTGTACTTGAAATTTATATGTATGTATACTATTGCTAATTGGTTCTATGAATCCTACTCACCTATCCTATAGTTTTAATGCAAAGGTAATTAATATGGTAAAGGTTGTGATTTGTGAAGGACCAATATCTTTCCTGTTATTTGGGCTACAAAGTCTTATATTTCCCTAGGACTTAATGTATGATTTGTCAAACAATTTTTAAACCTGCCCCCTTTGGTAAATCTGTCAGTTACCATTTCTTATGAGATCCGTCAAATGTTTATATCATAAAATGCCTAAATGAATTTAACCCTAACCTTAAGGGACCATTCAAAGAAGAACTACAAGGAACAATTACAATCCACAAGTAGATCTTTTTAATCCAAATTTATAATATAGGAACATAGACTTTGTTGTAAGAATACAAATATCCTTATCTCCTTTAGATAATATCACAAACAACTGCCTACAAAAAATGAGATAATCTAAAACACATATGCAGAAGAAAACAACTGATTCTATTAAAGCTTCCAAAATGGTACAATAGTATGCCAGAGGCTATAGTATTTGTCTGATATCTTCTTTTCTAATTATGTCTTCATTTTACAAAATATGCTCATATAAATAAATGAGCAACACCTATTCTATGAGAAGTCATGTCCCTTCATAATTTTATTGAGAAATTATGGTGAACTTACCAGTTAATAATTCCAGTTAAGCAATGGTCACACAAATATTCATTTGAATTTATGGTGATGTGACTTTACTGAGATTTGTTTTGATCTTCGCGGCAACGGGTAATCATATGTCTAGTAGTTCTTTGAATTTTTTACCGATTCTTATTCAAGCTTACACCTGTGTTGTACTTCGGTGAAATCATATGTCTTGATGGCTTTATCTTATGTCTCCCCGAAACACCATATTCCATCGACATTATTCTTTATTTCGGTGAAATTGACATCATCGCCGACACTTCTCTTGGTCTCATTGATATCTTTATTTCATCGAAGCCTCGCTGTAAGTGTTTATGTCGGTATAATATTTTATCAATTCATTAAAATCTTCCTTTTCGATTAAAATGCTTTTATCGCTAAGTCCCTCCATCGTTTTATCGATGTTAGAATTGCATCGAAACAATCCTTCATTATCTGGCCTTCATACTAGCGTTGGTGAAATTGCCCCTTTTGGTAAAAGAAAAATATTCTCCTTTGACTCTTTATGTTCGGTTGATAACAAGTCATTGATGGAAATCTCTCGTATTTCATCGATCCTTTAATCTTCGATGAGAAAGCTATCTTCGGTCAACATCTTTTGTGCTTCTTTGATACACTCTTTTCCTCAAAATATCTTCGTCGATAACATATCCGTTGGTTCCTTTGATATTACTCTTTCGGCCAAACTTCCTCCCTCAACGAGCTGTTCACATGTCTCATCGATACTGTAGTTTCATCGAAACTTCTTTATTTTACTGATGGGATCACTTCTGATTTCCTCGATGTACTTTATGTCGATGGAACCAATGTTTTCGGCAAATCCTTTTGGAGGTCCATCACGACCAAGGTTTGTTCAATAAGTCACTTTATCGATAGGATAATGGTAGGCTTCTTCGATAGAGTCATTTCAGCCAGACTGGGCTATTTGGTGAAGGATGGACACTTATTACCGATAGCTTTACTTTAGGCGATGTCTTAGGGGTTTTTTGGTATCGGTGGAAGTTTTAGGGTTTCTATCGAAATTATCATGGGCATATTTAGCCTTTTATTACTCTTTTCAAAATCATCTTAACTCCTAATAAAGCCATGGGTTTTTTACATTTTTTAAATCTGATGGTCAACGGGCAGATTAAATCTTGTAGTTAATCCATTTTCTCCATCTACAACTTTAAAATTGGATATTTCTAAAGCCTATGATAGAGTGTCCTGGGAATTTCTCCTTGAAGTCCTAAAGAGATATGGGTTTAATGGTAGATTCTTAGATTTGATTGAGAAATGTGTCTGCACCCCTAAGTTCTCAATCCTCCTTCATGACTGCCCCAAGGGCTATTTTTCCTGTGGCAAAGGGCTAAGACAGGGTCACCCCCTCTCCCCCTATCTCTTCATCATTGTTGCTGAAGTGCTAGGGAGAAATATTGAAAAGCTAAGATGTGACGGTTCTCTAAAAGGTTTTAAAGCTACTTCATCCCTAAACCCTACTAGTACCACCCATCAACAATTTGTTGATGATACCATCATCTTTGGTGAAGCTTTTGTCTTTGAGGCAAAGAAATGGAAAAATAGCTTGGACATATATGCTACTATCTCAGGACAACACATAAACTTTGTCAAGAGCAAACTAGATTTTTTAAAATGTCAAACCCACCCTCCAAGCCAAAATATCCTCCATTCTTGGTTGCCAAATTGCCACCCTCCCAGACTCTTATCCTGGGTTGCCCCTTGTCTCCAAACATCCTAATCTAAATTTCTGGAATGGCTTGCTTGAGAGATTTCAAAAGAAGTTAGCTGGCTGGAAAGGGAAACTTCTCAGCTTGGCAGACAAGACACAACTTGTTAAATATTGCCTTCAAAATATGCCCATTTATTACCTCTCTTTGTTCAAGATACCTAGGGTGGTTGCTGAAAAAGTTGAAAGGATCCAAAGGAGGTTCCTATGGTCAGGTATGGAAGAGAAAAGAAGACTTTCCTTGGTCTCCTAGGATAAAGTGTGCAGACCCTGAAATTATGGCAGATTGGGGATAAGATTAAATTTTTTAATAAAGCTCTTATTGCTAAAATAGGTTGGTAATTAAATGAGGAACAAAAAGACTAAATTGAATTTTGAAAGCCAAATACTTCCCAAGTAACAATGGGGAAAAATTCATCATTCAAGAGGAGCTACCCACGGGTTCCACCATTTGGAACAGTGTGGCTAAAACTAGACATGACATCAAAAGAAATGACAAGATGATCATAGAAAATGGAAGAAAAACTAACTTCTGGAAAGACACTTGGATGCTTGGATAGTCTCTGGATTCCCTCCCACAATTAAAGAATATCAAGAAGTTCCTAAGATGTCATTGGGGAGGAAGGTGCATGATTTAATAACTTGGAATAGGGGAGATGCCTCTTGGATTGATTTGAGAAAAATTATTTGCTCTGGACCAGAAGTTCAACCCACCATTAGAAGGCTAATCTTGAAGGAAGCAACTGACCTCACTACCATGCTTCCTAACTATTCTCTCTACACTCCTCATGGGGAGGATTAATGGATATGGAAAAGGAATGCTTCAAGGAATTTCAGTGTTAAGTCTGCCTACCACCTATTGGAGGAAAATAATGATAGAGATTTAATATGGAAGACAATCTGGATCAAGGGGCTAATACCCAAAATTAACTATTTTTGGTGGGCGACTGCTCATTGTCGAATTTTGACTATTGACAACCTAAACAAAAGGGGGTTTTCTCTGGTCAATAGATGTGAACTCTGTTATATGGACTCAGAAAACATTGAACACATTTTTTTTACATTGCAGCTTTTCTCGGGACATATGAGAAGAAATATGGAAAAAGCTAAACATAAATTGGGTACAACTTAATTCTTTCAAAGATTTCCTTGAGGCGTGGCAGTTATTCCCTTACTCTCACCCAATTGCCAAGAGTATCTAGCATCAAACTCCACCCTTTCTTTCTTTCTTGGAACATCTTGAAAGAATAGAACAACAGGATATTCAGAGAAGAGAAGAGAAGCAACAAAATCCTAGCCACCATCATTATACAACATATTAAGGAAAATATTAATGCAGAATCTAATGGTTTCTCCAAAATCCTACCCTCACTTTTGGATCTCCGACTAAAACAAGTTTGGGGAATTCGACACAATTTTTTGAATGTTAATTGGCAAAGAATGATCCTGAGAAATTCTTGTTTATGGTAACCTCCTGAAATGGGATGGATTAAGTGTAACTTTGATGGTTGCTCTAAAGGCAATCCAGGGATCTCAGAGGCAGGAGGCTTAATTTGTGATCATAAAGGCTTCTTGTTAGTTGGGTTTGGCTCAGGTCTGGGGACAACTACTAACAATAAGGCAAAAGCTTGGGCAGCCTAGATGGGTCTTCAGAGACTATATGATATCACTAGAAGGAATGTAATTTTGGAAGGAGATTCCAAACTTATTATTGACTACCTTAATAATATCATCTATCCTTAGTGGGAGATCAGAGAGATAGTTGGTAAATGTAAATGGTTGATGAAATTGTTTGAAGACATAAAAATACAACATGTCTACAGAGAAGGTAATAGGTCAGTTGACCTCATAGCCAATCAAAGTCTTCATATGTAGGACTGATAGGCCTTCAAGTTTGAGAACAACTCTAGATATTTGAAGGAAATTCTTTTGCAAGAAAGAGGAATCATAAAAAAGGTGGGAAGTGGGACCAATGAATTGTTGGAATGAGATCTTTCATATGTTTTATGCCTACACTATTAAAGTTTTTGAATTATCTGAGGGGCCCACATAGGTGGAGGGCTTACAAGGTGATGACTCAATGCCTAGATGACAAGGGTCTCATCTACAACTAGATGGCCTATGTGCCTAATGACCTGGGTAGGAACATTCTCGATAAAAGCATGATGGTGATAGATGATGACTATGCTTGGATTTGGGAAGATATGGTATTAATTAGAAGGGCTGCAAAAAGGACTGATTTTTTCTTTTTCATGAACACGAAAATGAGTGATTTTTACATTTCCTTTATGGGAAATGATTACCCCGGGTGTTGCACATGCAAGAAATATCATTTGAGTGATATTGGGAAAGGTATTTTTAAATCCGTCCCTTCCAAAAGAAGCCAGAGTTCTTGATTTTACTGCCTCCTGCTTAGTCGATTCCATAGAGTCTGGTATAGTTCTTCTTTTTATTGTATCAAGATGGGGGGCCCTCTGAAACATACAGAAACCAAGTAACTGTATGGACTTGAGAGATAATAGAGAGTTATGGGAGCTCTTTCAAATGATGGGTTTCACTCCTTTTTTTCTGGCAATGAAAGGCTACAATAAGGAGCTCTTGGCTAGGGTTTGCAATTCTTGGCAGAACGACGTGGTTATAGTTGGAAGAATCACCTTATAGAATGAAGGCGAGAAAGTTGAGAAGAAGAGCATAAGATATTACAAAGGCTACATGAAGGAATTCTTCGAGAAAGGTGAAAAACCGGTTCCATTTCAAAATGGGTATGATTGTTCTACTCTTCCCAAGCCTTTCTCTTTGATTAGTTATCATGTTATGAAATATTTTACCTTAGAGGGCCATTATCCCCATTTCCCCATTTCCCCATTTTGAACCATATTAGACACCATGTTAAAATCAATATGTCGTTCTTTCTGTTTTCATCCCTTAGTGTCTGTATTCAAAATGGGGTGAACCCGCCTTTACATCAGGGTTTAATTTATATAATGTACAAATATGTAGTGGACTATACCCCCACTGTGAGTTGTATTGTGTTGGCGTATAGAAGTGAGGGAAGCAACAAGAAAACCCCCACAAAAATACCTAGTTTAACCCCTGAGAAACCCACGGACGAGCCTAACCCTTCTTGTCTAGTTAAAAACATGGATAAAATCCCTATTGTGACCTTGGAGAGGAATTTTCTTGAGTTGGCCTTGCTGGACTTAACCCCGGACAAGAGAAAAATTGAAACGCCAAGAAACACCCTGAGAAAAGCGAAGAGGTCTCGTTGTGAGTTGGCAGGAAAGAGCTTTACAATCGACCTGGAGATACAAAATCCTAAAGATGAAGGAGAGAGAGGGAATGGAGCAGGAAAAAATTGAGAGAAGCTTGGGGGAAAGAAGGTTTGCTAGGCTCAAAGCTAAAGAGAGGAAAAAGCCAATTAAGAGTGAAGAGAACATGACTATTTCTAGCCTTGTTAAAATTTATAATCTGGATGAGGAGGAAGACTCAAAGGACAATTCTGAGGACAAAGATGCCCAAGTGGAGGAAGAGAATCTGACTGAAAGCCCCATTGAGGACCCGAAAGAAGAAGAGGAAGGAAAAGAAGAGAACAACAAGTTGGAAAGCGAGCATGAGTCTCCTTTCAAAAACCTCAACAACCCTGACACCTTTGAGGATGAAGAAATGGTGCCGCCTATGAGGCCGATCCAGGAGACTAACAACAACTTGGAGGAGCAATTGAATGAAATGAAGGAAAAAGTGGCCATGCTGGAGAAAAACTATGAGGAACAGGATAGGAAGGTGAAACATTTGTGCGATGCTTTCAATGCCATTTGCACTATCATGAATGGGGTACTGAAGAATGTTGTCCTGAGCATGGTTTCTGGTCAAGGCCGACTGAGGAAAATCAGGAAGAAAAAGGCCAAGAAGGATGAATGAGAGATGATTGAGGAGGAGGAAGAAGATCAGCAGGAGACTTGGGTGCAAAATTTAGGCAAACTTGAGATGGACTGGAACCTGATCAAGAAGGAGTAATGGTCTATTTGCTTCCTCTATTTTTTCCCTTTTTGTTATGTTTTACAACTGGTGGCATTTTGAGGCCTGCGTGCCCATTTTGAAAAAATTAATGTTAATTAAGTATGCTAAGACTGGTTTATTAAAGTTTGATAAGGATAATGTTGGTAACATAATTAGTAGTTTGGTTTATGGCAACTGCTACTATGATACTTCTGTTATTAGTAATAGGAATGATACTAGTATCCGTAAAAGTAGTTTCAAGGGTATGAAAAATTTTGATCATTTTTTATTAGAACTGGTTTATTACTCCTAGCTGTCCTACAGTTGGTGTATGGTTATTGATGTAATGTTATTTCTCTCTTTTCGGTCAGCGTTGTCTCCCTGCTAATCTAATAAAAAACAAATCTGAAGACTTGACCAATGTGAAAGTTTGTAAGAGAAGTGAGACCATTTCTTTATAAAACGTGGACAAGCAGCAGTGCAAGAACAAATGCAATCAAAAGGAAGCTTCAATGTTGCTATCATATACTTTCCAAAGTCAAGTAAATAGTAAGATTTAAGCTTTAGAACTGCAGAAACCAACAAGTCCATTGAGACACTGAGGAGAAAAATGAGAACCGTGCAGCCATGAGGAACGTTGTAGCCACAGGGTATCGCCGAAGTTGCTCAGTTCCGTGCAATTTTATGCAATCATAATTATAACTTGGGAGAGGATGGGAAAGGCAAAACAGTGGGAAGTAATGGACTTGAGAGTTTTTGAGGCTGCCCATTTGGGAAATATCAATGCCATTCAAGATTTAATAGACGAGATTGCGGATGTTTTGGAGCAAGTCACCAGTTCCAGCCAGAATTCAGTTCTACATGTGGCTGCAAGAGCTGGACAGGCAGAATTTGTGTCTGAAATTTTGAGAATCAAACCTGAAATCTTATTCTACGTCAATAGTAAGCTGGACACTGTCCTGCAGGAAGCTGCAAGAGAAGGACATTCGGCTGTTGTTGAAGGTGTTGTTGGAAGGATTTGCTACATGCTCGACGGCTCTGACAGGTCGGTTCTCCATATCGCAGCGATGAAAGGACAATTCAGTGTTGTTCATGAAATACTGTCCTGCAGGCCTGACTCTACCGACATGCTCTCCACAATCGGTGAAACTTTTGTAGATTCTGCAGTGGAGGCGAACCAGATCGAAATTGTCAAGCACGTGGGTGACCTTCTTCACACATCGAAGCTTATCAGGACACAAGACAACAAGGGCAATATAGTTTTACATGTTGCTACCAGGAAAAAGCTCAAGCAGGTAAGTGAGCAGAATGACCCACAATTAGGTAGCCCTCCCGTGCACAGAGATTTTTGCTTTATCTGTACGCAAAACCACTTGTCATCCGATTGTTTTTAAAGCCACTTTCCGAGTTTTCAAAGTATCTCTTCCGTTGAAGTTCCTTCATATTCATCTCCTCTCCTGCTGGTTATGCTTGTCATGGAATCTCTCGACCTTGACCTTCCCACACCCTCACAATTTCTCCGCTCCTTCCATGCCGATAGATGTGAACATGAAAGCCTCGCTACGACAGTACACACGCTCAATACAATCGACATAGTCTTGCGGGGCACCACATAGCATGTAATTGGAGGGCACCGATGTCACTATAATTGACTTTTCTCTGGATATTCCAAGCAACAAAGAAAGCTTGACTTTTCACTTTATTTTCCCTAGTCAACATTAAATAGATTATATTACGAGTCAGAAAGTGTATTTTCTATAATTTCAATTCAATACATTTCATTGATTTTAGTAATATTATTTCAATAACATGTTTGAGATTTTCATAGGCATATTTCTTAACTAATTTTCTTACTAGATTGTTTAACTTTAACATTAATTTTTCCATGATCTAACTTTATAAAAAAAACATTATTTCATTTGGGATCAAATTAACTTAAAACTATAGAAATTTTTCATAGTCACACATTCATTTATTGATAGTTAAAAAATATAAATACATTTTGTAATATGTTTATAACAACTGAAATTCTAATTTGCATTTTTCTTCTTGGTTAACTCTGAGGGGAGAGGATCCATTATTTGAACACCCTAGCTTTGTGCTTCTCAAAATCTCATGTAGAAATTTCTAATCATTCCCAATTTTTTATAGGCAAGTCCCTATTTATAACTAAGATTTTATGGCCACACCATCAAATATCATGCCACATCAGTATGCTTTTTGCCAAGGTGTCAAAAACAATCCAGAAAAAAGGTGAGACCAATGGTCGTGCAAAAGGGAGACCCATACTTATGTGGCTGATGTGGTGTCACATAATTGGTTGCTTTTAACAACTATGGGCAATCATCATCAGCAATAACAACTTTAAAGTAACAATTATTGGTGCAATGTTGTTAAAAAAAAAGGACATTAAATCAACAAGTGTAGGTATTAAGTCAACAAGTGTGGGTAATAAATCAACAACTACAATCACAACCATTGCAACGCACTTTGGGTCCTTTCCCCTATATCACCCTTAAAAGAACCTCCATGGACAAATCTCATTCCTCACGAATCTTCTCAACATCACACTTTTTGTTGCATTTTCCCTTTTGACAACCTTTCTTCTTCTTGGTCTAAGCTCTTAGCCACAACACTTGTTCTTAGATTCTCTTTGTACTCAACTAGAATTTATAGATTTTTAACAACTATTTCTTCCAAATTCTAGAATGTGAGAAACTTTTCTTCTCTTGACTTCTCATTACCCTCTTAGAGATTTCTCTATTGTTGCTCATCATTCCTTCTTAGAGGGAATAAATCTTATTTGTATTCTTCTTTATGAAGAAAAGCCCAAACATTGTCTCTTCCTTATGATATTTCAAGATTACTTCATTGTTGCTCCCCTTTTCTTTTTGAAGATAATATTTTTTACTATTCTAAATTTTCTATAAATATCTACAAATATTATTCCTCATTTTTTTCATTAATTGTTCCAATTTTCTTATCATAGTTAACAACCTTTTATTTTAGCATTAATTGATAGTTAATTATAATATTTAAATCTCTAAAAATACTTATTATTATTTTTTCTCTTTAATAATGTAGGTGATTCAGTTTTAATTTTCTTAACAAATTACTATAAAAATATTCTTATTTTTTTTATTATTTATATTACTCATATTTTATTCTTCTTAGTTCTAGTGATATTAATATTAGTCTCGATAAAAAATATGTATTGATACATTTATAATGCTTGAAGGTTTAATGGGGTCTAATAAAATTATATTCCTATGTAAACACATCCTTTCCTCTATTTTAGCTAAATATTTAACATGACAAAGCTTTTCTTTTGATACTTAGAATGGTATTTTGTGGATTTGTTTTTATCATTCAATACTTTTTTAATAAATTTGTTTTGATTAGTTTATATATATATAGATAGATAGATAGATAGATAGATAGATAGATAGATAGATAGATAGATAGATAGATAGATAGATAGATAGATAGATAGATAGATAGATAGATAGATAGATAGATAGATAGATAGATAGATAGATAGATAGATAGATAGATAGATAGATAGATAGATAGATAGATAGATAGATAGATAGATAGATAGATAGATAGATAGATAGATAGTAAGTAAAGTTTTAAGATTCTTTGTATAAGTTTATTACAAATTTTTATATAAAGTATGTAATAGGATGAAGTCTGTTATACTTTTAGAAGCATTGTAAGAGCAATTTTAGTGAGAACTCATTGTCAATCATTAGACTAAGGTTTGCATTTGATATTATTTTTTCATGGTCTTTTTAGATAATTTAATTCATTTCAATGTCTTTGCTTTAAAATATAAAATATGATATTATTGATTACTTAATGAAAAAAATTTATTTAAGTGAAACACAATTATATATGACCACACATGTTTATTTATCTTTCATCTAGATGACAATGCTCTTATTGACAAGAATAGTTAATTTGGTTCCTTGTTTCTCTACAATATTAAGAAATGAATTTTCCTATGTTCTAGTGTGATTTTTACAGCACATGAGTATTGGACTAGGAAATGAAAGAATGACTCTTTCTAGACATGTAAGTATTGTTTCTACTGCTTAGTGGCATTAACATATAATATCAATTTTACACACAAATGTGAAATTGAGGTTATGGATTTGTGTATTTACTTCTCTTTTTGCTACCATGGATTTAGAAGTAATTCTAGCATAGGCAGAGATTCCTTGTAGAAAGTTCAAGTGTGGACTAAAGATTGAAAGCTCATTTTATGTGCAAAAAATTAACAATCATATAGTTCATTAAAAACATTTTTTAGTGATTACATATGAGAGTAACTAGATATTTTAGGTCAAGGGCTAGTATTCATGAAGATTTTGTAGTGACTTTTGCTAAAATGATTTCTAATGGAAGGCTTTTACTTTGGTTCCTTCAAGTTTTCTTATCATATCATTTTTGTTATATGAAGGTAATGTTAGCTGTAAAAGAATTAGGTGTTATATAAAGTGTGGGTAAATAGAAATTGAGGGGCTTCCTACAAAAAAATTGCTTTCATTAATCATTATGGAAGGAGTCCCTTTAGACCTAGACACACGGTATGACAAAACTTTCAATTTATTTAAAAGATTTGTGGTTTATGTCCTTAGAAATGTGAGTTAAAGCACATTATGAGGTAGTTAAAAAGCATACACAAGTAAAATCCAAGTTGAAGTAATTGACTAAATATTTGAAATAAATTATTGAAATATTTATTAAGAAGTACATGAATAATATTTTATAATTTTTATTATTATCTAGTAAAATATATATACATCAAACTTAAATACTCTAGTTTAATTATTTAAAAAAAATCTTTGTATCATATATGATTTACTATTTCTTTTTCCTACCAAACATTGTGATTATTTATTTAATAGACTTGTTTTCTATTATACTAGGCTTTTTTAAAGACCAAAACTCAAATAGAATTCCCTAACTTATTAATAAAAAAACAAATGAATATCTCCAATAAAATTTTGATTATTCGGATATATTTAATATTTGGCAAAGTTTCTTCTTAAGGCTGACTATTTGTTCACATGAGCTTATTCCCTAACTTGGACATAATTTAATATTTGGGAAGTACCTGTCATGAAAGCAACAAAACTGAAGGCGCAAGAAAAGTAATACTGCATTAATTGTCTTATATTTTTTAATTGTTGCAATGTAAGTTCGAGAAAGCTAATTTATGAAAGCAATAATATTTGAAACTGCAAGAAAAGTCTAGTGAGGGGCCATGGAATTCGATCTTCAGCTGTCATTGTTTTACTGCTCATTTGTCTTTTCTTGTTAATTTAGAAAGAGGCGCATGCTACAAAATTCAATGTGCAAAAGTTAATTTTAATCACAATAAAACTTGGAAATTAAGATGATTGAATACCAATCCAAAACAGGAGTACTGGTACTATACAGATGAAGGAGAAGATTAGTGAAAGATAATCTCATTTTCCACCTTGAAAAGATGGGGACCTCCACCGTGAGATTGAAGACAGCGACGGTGGAGACTTTTTAAAAGAGGAAATTGAGAAGAAATTCCTACTTTCTATCAAAGCCACTAACCATTGATAATATTTATGTGTTTACAGTGGATGGAAGCCGTTCCCTTCAGAGCTTTCAAAGTCCGAGTCAGAAGAAGAATGGATCCGTCTCCGAGGAAATCTCTCGCTCGTTTCCCTTGAATTCGCTTCACATTCTTCTTCTCCCAAGTGCGTTATGATTGCCTCAGGGTCTCTCGATCTTGACCTTCCCACACGCTCACCATTTCTGCGCTTCTTACTTTTCCTGAGTCGGGCTTTCTTCATCTGATGGCCAGCAACCAGCCAGGCAAGAGAAGAGAACATAAACACCATGCTTCCTGCTCCAACGGCACACATGCTAATTGCAACCCACATACTTTTCGGCCCCACCACCACATAACCTGCAGCCAAAAAAGCCGAGGCTGTGCATCCAACTGCAACCCACATAATTTTGTTGATGAAAAACAAAAGTTTCATCAAGACTTTCTTATGAAAGGGCACCACGGTCACCAGAATCAGAACTATAGCGAACGACGAGAACAAAGCCACGGTGTCAGTTATGACAAATACTTTGAAGGCAACGGTGTGTGCCATCACGGCAGTGCCTTCGTCCTCGCCGTCATTTTTGAGGCCTCCCGGCACGGTGAACATGGCAGCGAAGGCCACGGTAGCGATGAGCACCGCCACCACAGTCACGGTGTTCCCTGCACTTTTAATTCCTTCTTTGTGCAGCTGCCGCAGTTCTTTTGCCATGCCGTTCACTCGATCAGTCGTGTCGGCCGTCTGGAAATGATGAGCACGAACGTGGTGATTAATGGAGCTCACGCTGCGTTTGAGAGCGAGGTCGTCCCGCTTGAAGCGCTCCAGAGGAAGTTCGTAGGCGCGCTTCGCATCGAATTCCTTGAGCGTAGCCCCAATTATCATGGCTCCCGAATGAGCCGGTTCTTTCTCCAAGATATCCAGTGCCGTCGGCCCTTGTTTGTTCACTGCGTTCACATTTACAGTTGTACACGTCACCAGCCACCGGACCATCTGTGAGCACCCCAATCCATTAAAATTTATATAATAAAGCAAGAATCTGTCAGCACGGGAGGGCTATCTAATTGTGGGCCACTGCTTAGATACCTGCTCGAGTTTTTTCCTGGTAGCCACATGTAGGACTGTATTGCCCTCGTTGTCTTTGGTCCTGATAAGCTTGGACGTGTCAAGAAGGTCAACCACGTGCTTGACAACTTCGATCTGGTTCGCCTCCACTGCAGAATGTAAAAAAGTTTCACCGGCTGTGGAGAGCACCTCGGCGGAGTCAGGCCTGAAGGACAGTATTTCATGAGCAACACTCAGCCTTCCTTTCATCGCTGCGATGTGGAGAGCCGACCTTCCAGAGCCGTCGAGCATGTAGCAAATCTCCGGGTCGGCTGTTAATAGTGCTCTTGTTACTTCCAGGTGGCCGTGTGGCGCAGCTGAATGCAACGGGCTGCTTCCTTGCTTGTCCACTTTTCCAACGAGCCCAGGTCTCGCCTTAATCAGCTCCTTTACAATGTCTGACCACACCATAAATATACAAATTGTCAAATTAGAGATCCATTGTCTTCACAGTAAATTTTATCTTAAATGAAATTACCTGCGTGTCCTCTAGTTGATGCAGCATGAAGAGAGGTCCGCTCGTCTGGTTTTTCGGAGTCGAGGGCAAGCAAGGAAGCGACTTGAATCAAATCATTAACCACATGAACGTGGCCTTCCTTGCAAGCAACAAAAAGGGATGTTTCATAATCCTGATTAACTTTGTAAGCGGTTCGTTGGTCTTTTTCCAACAAAACCTTCACAACAACCGAATGTCCTTCTCTTGCAGCTTCGTGCAGGGCAGTATCCCTCTTACTATTGACGTAGGAGAAGATTTCAGGCTTGATTCTCAAAATCTCAGACACGAAATCTGCCTGTCCAGCTCTTGCAGCCACATGTAGTACTGAGTTCTGGCTGGAACTGGTGACTTGCTCCAGAACATCAGCACTCTCGTCTATTAAATCACGAATAGCATTGATATTTCCCAAATGGGCAGCCTCAAAAACTCTCGAGTCCATTACTTACCACTGTTTTTCCTTTCCCATATTCTCCCAATTTATGGTCATGATTGCATAAAATTGCACGGAAGTGAGCAACTTCGGCGATCCGAGGAGAGCACTACCATGTGGCTTACACCGTTCTCATGTCTTCACGGCTCTCATTTTCCCCCTCAGTGTCGTAACGGACTTGTTCGTTTCTGTGGTTCCAAAGCTTAAATTATATTATTCACTTGACTTTTGAAAGTATATAGTAACAACGTTGAAGCTTCCTTGTGATTGCATTTGTTTGCGCACTGCTTCTTGTCCACCTTTTATAAACAAAAGTCTTCTATTTTCTGGCAAACTTTCACACTGCTCCATCTTCTATTTGGTTGCAAGGAAAGTAGAGCGCATATGATTTCTACATTCTTTTTCTATTTAATAGTATTTTATTTCCTGTGGGTTTTTATTTCTCTTTCCATTTATTAATTTATTTTTGTTGTCTATCATCTATTTAAAAAAAGGTTTATTTAGGTAGTTATTTATTTGGATAAGCATTATTCGGTGTGGCATCTAGCTAAAGTAGAATATTGCATCCAAAGAGGTTCTTCCTATATGTTTCAACTCTTATCATATGAACAAGATAATATTTTTTACAATATCTTTAACAATTCTATTAGCATCTTCTTTTCTATTATTTTTTAACATTTTTCTTATGTAGACAATCTTTCGATTAAAATCTATGCCCAAATTCACACCTTCTAGATTGTTTTTTATTCATTAGCAAACCTCTATTTTTGTAGCAATTTTCACTACCAAACATTCTTTCCAGCTCAAACAACCTTTTGGAAAGTTTGCACTATTCTTTATCTAAACTAATTTAATATCAAGAAAAAATGATTTTCTATCCTTGAAATCTACTACCATATATTTGTAGTTATTTACTTGGATGTCAAACTTCTTCATGTAGTTTAGGAAACTATAAATATTTTAGTTTACATGGATACTTAAAAGTTGTGGAAATTGTTATGTACTTGGGCCTTGTTAAGATCTAAATAATGAGTTAATTTTGAGAAGATTTTAAATTTAGATGAAACTCAAATACCTCAATAGTTATGGCATCTATTATTCCATTTCTTTACATGTTGACCTATTCATGCTATATGCATCGAACAATTCTATTGTCCCAAATGTCCTTTCTATATATTTTTAGAGTATTATCCTTTTTTCTATAAACATTTTTATCTATATTGTTATGAGATATAATAATCCTATGAATTTGATGCATTTTATTTCATGTGTTTATGTAATATTCAATCTAGCATTAGTGTCTCATGTTCTATAATATTATTTGTGCACTTGAATGTCAACTTGAAAGCATATTTAAATATTTCACCATTAAGAAAAAATAAGAAAATTATAGCCCTTGAAACATATATAGAAGATGTGCCATCAAATTGCATGGTCTAAGAATCATTAACACTTTCACTAGGCCAAAAATAGATATTCTTTATTACAAGATCTAGTGAAACTTGGTTGAGTTCTTTGTCTATATCATTCACTTCATCAATTACCATGTGTTAGTCTTCTATTATATTTTGCATCTTCTTTTTCCTATGTAGTTTAATAATTTCACCCATTAATGGAATAGTAGCATATGCTGGATTCACTTGGATATTACCACCAATTAAAGCAACCCAATTTCAACGATGATCCTTAAGCTTGATATGATGAAGACATATGATAGGGTCAATTGAGATTTATTAAGTGGAATCTTGAGGAAATTTGGTTTTGCTGCTTCATGGATCAAATGGATTCAGGCATGATTAATACTACGAAAGAGGAGAGGACCCCGTTGTAGTTCAACTCTAATAATTGCCATATTTTTGTAGAGGGGCATAAAATGAAAGATGGAAAGAGAGGGGTTTGTGATGAGAGCGGAAATGGAGAGAGTAGCGAAGGCATTTATTAAGAGATTGAAGTGTGCCAACATATTTGATCAATCTCATGTATTTTATAAATATTTACAAGTAGAATTTCCACATTTAATTCACGTTTGAACTTCAAGGAGACCAACCATGCAAACAACTTGTCCACTATAAATATCACCTAAGAAATGGATTTGAATACTTCGATTGAAACCTTATGGCTTTGATTTCCTCATATATCTATAAAAAAAATTGTTCGTGAAAACATAAACATAAAGCCCCCTATAAATAAATTGCATGAAAACTAAAATCTGTATAAGAGACCTCAATAGTATTAGCCATATGTTAATTGTCTTACTTAGAGGTAGTATATAAAATTATACTTACACGAGAAATACATGAGTAGGAGAAATTTATGTTAATGTGAAAACCTTGATGATGCTTTTATTTATATTCAAACAAGACTTAGACAACTCAAATTTATAACATGGGCATGCATGGGCTCGTTGTGCTGGCAAATGATTTTGTTGGCACGTAACATAGCAGGTGGCTACAAATTATATTTTTATGATTATGAGTTCTTAATACTTCCTACACCTGCAGTTTCTCTTCATTTTTTTTGAGGTGTTTCCTTTCGCTTTGTCTCTATGGTAATCCACCCTTCGCTCTATGGCTCCTACCTTATTTTTTGGCTTATAGTTGAATCTGGGGGCCATGAAACTGCAGGGTGGTCCTGGGTTGATCAAATAGATATGATTTTGAGATGGACATTCATTTGTGTTTAGAGAGACATAGAGCGATGGACTATAAATGAGCAAGTCCTCATCTTATTTGTAACATACTTTTAATCAGTGTTCCACGGAGATGTGTCCCCCCCCCCTCCCCCCCCTTTTTGGCCACGTCTCGGAGATGGGGACATCTCCAAGATGGGGCGATGGGGACACGACATCCCCTGCCGTCCTGCCACCGCCACCCAAGTGCCGCCGGAGATGGGGAGACGTCTCCGCGTCTCCGTGTCTCCCAAGGAGACGTGTAGACGTCTCCACATCTCCTTGGGAGACGTCTGGGCATTTCCTTGTCCCTCGAGAGACATGCAAATGTCTCTTGAGGGAAGGGGAGACGCCCAGACGTCTCCCGTCACCCCCAAGTATATGGAATGTTTAAAATTTAAATTTAATTAAAAAAAAAAAAGTTGACTTTTTTGGGGGTTAAGGGGTAACCCTAATTAGATGTGGGCCAATAGAAAAATAACACCCGATGCCTTGACCCCAACTTGACCTCAACTTGGGGGCACTGCCCCCAAACCCCGGTCGAAAAATATAGGGGGAAACCGCGCCGATAGAAGTAGGGAAAATTTAACCTCCGAGTCTGATTAGGCTCCATATAACAACATAATTAGCATTGAAGAAATCTTGGTATTTAGATTTAGTATTTCAAATTTTCTATATTTTCATTTGACATGTAATTCTTATACTATTATACTCTCATACATCTTTTCAAAACTAGTTTTTCAAGTACTATATGTATATGTATAACTATAACTACTTATTGAAACTAATTGACTGCTTGTCCATCTAGAGTTTAATAATTAGAAACTAAAAAATTTGTAGTTAACATTCAGAAAAAGTTAAAAGCCTAACTCTAACTTCTGCAATTTTGAACGAGCTGTAAAGCAGCGTTGGGAAACGTGCTGCATGACTAAGAAACCCGTTTTGCTCGTTGAAACGGGAAACGACGTTCTGTCGTTACGTTTCTGGTAACATTGTCATACAGTTCAGCAGATAGAGAATAAAAAGCTACCAGGAGGCTTGCAGACAAATACACCTATAAATTAACTATAATAATTACAGATAAAAGGAGTATTGTCGAAAAAAATAGAGTTCAAAAACATCTAACATAGTTAAAGTCCAAACAAAACCAAATCAAATAGATCACATTGGACTTTAATAAATTGAGTCCCAGACTTTGACCTTTTCTATGAGCATCACGTCCCATCCAGTAGCTATTGTAGTCTTCTTGAATTTCCTTTGGTCCACAACTCTATCCACGTGTCATCTATTTCTAAGTTTCTCAGTCATACAACCATTTGTCATTATGAAAATATTTCAATGTATTTGTATCAATGGGCATTACTTGGAATCTTTGGGTTTACATTTTTTTTTATAATTTTTTTTTTTGTGGGTGACGAAATTAGAAGTGTTCAACATATTCGTATTGAGCTGCTCTATAGAAACATTTTGTAGAAAGTGTGTTATATATATTTTTATTTTCAGTATATCTATAGTGTCTATGATATAATCACTTGTATCCTTTTTCTATTATGTTTGATTTGAGGTAATCTTTAAGAAAATATCAACAATAGTATTGGGCTTTTAGAGCTCAACCTTATAAGTTATAATTATGGTAAATAATATAAGAATCCATATGTGTGATCATAGTATCTTAGATTTCTCTAATTTGTCTTGACAATAGAATACATATCTTATCAAAAAATAATTACATAGTGTCAAATCTAGATTCATTCTAGAGAGTTTGGAGGCCATGTATACTGTCCTTTACAACTACTATTTTAAAACCTCTTTGTAAAATTTTTAGTAGCCAAGGATTGATATCACCATTTATAATAAAACCAAGTAAGGATGCATGAATGAGTTTTGAGATCCAAAAATACCCTTAATCTTGATATTTATCATCTTGTGATGTTGAGGATGGGGAAAAACAACGTTTATGTCTTCATAGCTACCATGACAACCTTTGCATGCATTTTCATTATTGACACTTTTTATAATCCCCTTTTGATAGTCCTTTATTGATAGGATGGTTTCAAACCATATAGGGATTTCTTCAACTTGCAAACAAGGTTATCTTTACTTTTTTCAATGAAATGTTCTTGTTGTGACATGCAAATTGCCTCCTCCAAATCATCATGAAGGAATGCTAACTTCACATCTATTTTCTTAACTTCAAAGTCATAGGTTACTACAAGTGATAACTAGAATTGAATGGATGTCACTTATCTAGAGGAGAGAATCCATAATCAATTCCCTCCACTTGAGAATACCCCTTTGTGACCAATTGTGCTTTATGATTCTCAACATTGTCATTTAGACCTAGTTTCTTCTTGAACACCTATTTACATCCAACATATTTTTGTCCTTAAGGAAAAGGTATTAGATCCCATGTAGCATTATTCTTCAATGTAGCCATCTCTTCATTCATGGCTTCCATCCAAGAATATGCATCATGCATACCCATAGCCTCTCTAACTATCCTAGGCTCATCAATGCTAGCAATAAAAAAAAGAAAAGAAATTGGAATCCAACAAAGAACATCCAAACCTTTTTGGTATACATAACCATATCATTCAGATTGCTACCTATCATGACTAGACCTCCTTAATTATTGAGGTTTAATTTTTGCTCTTCTTTAGAACTTTGAAAGTTGTTTGAGTTGTCATCATCATAAGGTCCAACATGAGTGCATAGTTCATCTTTCATTGAAGTAGGTGGTACCTAAACTACCTTCTTTTTATGTTTTTCTTCCTTTTTTGGTAGTCAAGCAATAGTGGAAGGTTTCAACTCACAAAATATCACACTTATACTATAGAGAACCTTCTCTATGTAACTAGAGCCAAAGCATGTAACTAGAGCTCAGAAAATAAAGACCCACCAATCCTACCCTTTCCCAAGAAATACAAAAAGAATTGATGAAACTAAAAGAGGGGGTATTGCTAAACCAATTAGACACTCAATGTATTTTAATTTTTTTCTAGTTATGAAGAAGATCAAGTAAAAATAATGTTGTGTAGAATTTATAAATTTTAATGTCAACTCCGTAAAGAAATGGTATCCTCTTCCTAGTATGGATCACATGTTGCAAAAGGTGACTAGTAAAAATTTAATATTAATGATAGATGGTTCCTTAGGGTTTAACTAGGTTGTGGTCAAGTAACTCAAGAAACATAGGGAAACTTTAATAAACCCTTAGAGCATATATGTGTATGTGAGAATGCCAATTGGAAAAAAAAATGTGGGTTCAAAATTTGAAAGATTCGTGGACACTGTATTTTTATATCTAATAGATAAGATATTTGTTATCTTTCAAGGCAACCTAATAACTTAACAAAGGGTAGAAAAAAATACCACAAACATTTGGAGAAGATTTTCTAGACATTCCTTGTATGGAATCTCCTTAAATAATAATAAGTATGTGTTTGGTGTAGATAAATGAAAAATAATGAAACTCATTGTGTCCAAGGATAGAATCAGGATTGATCAATAGATGGCCAAGGTGATTGAACTCATTCTTAGGCCTAAAATAGTGAAAATCATTTTTTGGGTAGATCAATTGTAATTTGTGCCAAAATTTGTGGAGGATCAAGAAAACATAGAACATACTAAAGAAATGACAAACATGGAAGGAAGAAACATCAAAGACACTTATATATATATATATATATATATATATATATATATATATATATATATATATATATGATGTGCATCCTTTAGTAAGTCTTTACAGGGGTCAAAATTGATATATTTGATGATGGAGAAGCATGCATATGCCTTGGTAGACGACGTGAAGAACTACATGCCATATTTGATCAATGTAAAAGTAATCACATATATTCAACACATTTCCATGAAGGATATTCTTACTTAATAAGAATATTAAAGGAAAAGATGCAAGTGGACCAATAAGATCCAAGAATATGGTATTTAAGTTCAAATGACTAACTTGGTAATATAGGTTAAGGGTTAGCAAAATTGATGGTACATACAAACTATAGATTATTAAGGTAAATAAAATTAATGCTAGTCACACAAATCTTGATTTGTCATTGAAAGAATGAAAACATTATTTTTATTTCTTAAATATAAAATGGTTAGATAGAAACATAAAGCTAGTAGAGAACATTCAAACTATGATTATAAACTCATATGTCAATTCATGATAATTTGATGTGGAAAGATAAAAAATAATCCACCTACCATTAAGACATAAGCAAGTACCCTTCTAAAAATTAAAAACTGCACACAAAATCATTAGAACTAATTTTGAGTAAAAACTTTGCCAAACATCAATTTAGAAAATAACACTTATCCAAATAATAACTACTTAAATAAATCTTTCTATTTGCAATAGACAATATACAAACAAATAAGCAAATAAATGGAAAGAGAAAAAAAAAAAAAAAAAAGAAGAAGAAATAAGTACGCACTCTACTTTCCTTGCAACTAAATAGAAGACGGAGCAGTGTGAATGTTTGTAAGAAAAGAGAGACTTTCACTTATCGAACTTGACAGGAAGCAACGCGGAAATACATGCAATCTTAAGGAAGCTTCAATGTTGTTATTATATACTTTCCAAAGTAAAGTGAACAGTATACTTTAAGCTTTAGAACCATAGAAGCGAACAAGGCGATTACGACATTGAGGGGAAAAATGAGAGCCGTGTAGACATGAGCAACCGTGAAGCCACATGGTATTGCTCTTCTCGGATCGCCGAAGTTGCTCATTTCCGTGCAATTTTATGCAATCATAACTATAAATTGGGAGAGAATGAGAAAGGCAAAACAGTGGGAAGTAATGGACTCGAGAGTTTTTGAGGCTGCCCATTTGGGAAATATCAGTGCCATTAAAGATTTGATAGACGAGAATGCTGACGTTTTGGAGCAGGTCACCAGTTCTAGCAAGAATTCAGCTCTACATGTGGCTGCAAGAGCTGGACAGGCAGATTTCGTGTCGGAGATTTTGAGGATCAGACCTCAAATCTTATCCCATCTCAATAGTGAGCGGGATACTGCCTTGCACGAAGCTGCGAGAGGAGGACACTCGACTGTTGTAAAGGTGCTCTTGGAAAAAGACCAACGCATTGCTTACAAAGTTAATCAGGATTATGAAACGGCCCTCTTTGTTGCTTGCAAGGAAGGTCACACTCATGTGGTTAATGACTTGATTCAAGTCGCTTCGTTGCTTCCCCTCGACTAGGAAAAACCAGACAAGCTGACGTCTCTTCATGCTGCATCAACCAGAGGATACGCAGGTATTTTCATTTAAGGAAAAAGAAGAAAGTTTTAAATGCAATTATGTTGTGAAGACATTAGATCTTTAATTTGACGATTTGTTTAATCATGGTGTTGTCAGACATAGTAAAGGAGCTGATTAAGGCAAGACCTGGGCTGGTTGGAAAATTGGACAAGCAAGGAAGCAGTCCGTTGCATTCAGCTGCTCCACATGGCCATTTGGAAGTAACAAGAGCATTGTTGACTGCCGACCCAGAGATTTGCTACATTCTCGACGGCTCTGGCAGGTCGGCTCTCCATATCGCAGCGATGAAAGGACGGCTCAGCGTTGTTCATGAAATACTGTCCTTCAGGCCTGACTCTGCGGAATTGCTCTCCACGGCCGGTGCAACTTTTTTGCATTCTGCAGTGGAGGCGAACCAGATCGAAGTTATCAGGCACGTGGTTGACCTTCTTGACACGTCCAAGCTTATCAGGACACAAGACAACGAGGGCAATACAGTTTTACATGTTGCCACCAGGAAAAAACTCAAGCAGGTACGTGAGCAGCGTGGCCCACAATTAAGTAGGGACACATAAAATGGCATTTTATATGATTTTCAAAATGTGGAAACACAATAGATTTGGATGAAATTTTCAGTATGAAATCTTCATGATCTTTATTCTTTGTTGTAAAAACTTAAAAAAAACTCATCATATTTTGTACATATAAAAACTTTAAAAAAAAAATTTCAATGTCATGTAGAGATCAGCCTGTTCCATTAAGTAACGCTCTCGTGCACAAAGATTCTTGCTTTGTCAATTAATTATTAATAGATTGATGGGTTTGCAGATGGTCCGGTTGCTGGTGGTGTGTACGACTATAAATGTAAACGCAGTGAACAAACAAGGGTTGACGGCACTGGATATCTTGGAGAAAGAGCCGACTCACTCGGGATCCGCGATAATCGGGTTCGCGCTCAAGGAAGTGGATGCCAAGCGCAGCTACGAGCTCCCTCTGGAGCGCTTCAAGCGAGATGACTTCGCTCTCGAACGGAGCGTGAGCTCATTTAATCACCACGTTCGGGATCAACATTTCGAGACGACCGACACGAGCGACCGAGTGAACGACATGGCGAAAGAACTGTGGCAGCAGCACAAACAAGCAATAAACACTGTGACTGTGGTAGCGGTGCTCATAGCTACGGTGGCCTTCGCTGCCATGTTCACCGTGCCGGGAGGCCTTAAAAATGATGGCGAATACGAAGGCACTGCTGTAATGGCACACACTACCGCCTTCAAGGTGTTTGTAATAACTGACACCGTGGCGTTATTCTCGTCATTGGCGATAGTTCTGATTCTAGTGACCGTGGTGCCATTCCATAGAAAAGTCTTGTTGAAGCTTTTGTTCTTCATCAACAAATTTATGTGGGTAGCAGTTGGATGCACTGCCTCGGCTTTTCTTGCTGCAGGTTATGTGGTGGTGGCCCCCAAGACTATGTGGGTTGCGATTGGCATGTGTGTTATTGGTGCGGGAAGCATGGTCTTCATGTTCACTTCTCTCACCTCGCTCGTTGTTGGCCATCAGAGGAAGAAAGCCCAATTCCGGAAAATGAAGAAGCCTATAGATGGTGAAAATGTGACGAAGTCAAGATCCAGAGATCCTGTGACGATCATAACTCACGTGGGAGTAGATGAATATGGAGCGAATTTAGGGGAAACAAACGAGAGATTATCTGGGAGAGGAAACCATTCTTCTTCTGACTCAGACATTGAAAGCTCTGAAGGGAACGGGTTCTTTCCATTGTAGCCACACAGAAACTATCAGACATTGAAAGCTCTGAAGGGAACGGGGTCATTTTTAGCCGGTGTCGTAAAAAGAAATAAAATCTATAGTTGTGCATTAAGTCATTTTTATTGGTGCATTGAAATGGTATTGCATGATTGATTGCTTTTTCAAATCTATTGGAATCTTTTTGAGATAAGTATTGACATGATACTTTTTGTGCTTCACTAATAAACTAATTGTGCCTCACTATTGAACTAATTCTGCCTAACTATTATCTCAAATATAGGACCCCACATCACCATGGACCCTCTCCCTCCTTAACATATCTATATTGAAAAAATTCTATCTAAAATATGTAAAGATATATCATTTGAAATATAAATAAATAAATATGTCAAGGTTAGAGATGGGGGCATGATAAACTGGTAAATTATAAATATGTAAATTACATGTCTGAAGTTACATTATTTAGTTATATCTTCGAACATATTTAACATATATTTTTTATTAGATAAATTAAAAATATGCAAGGCTTAGGAATAAGGTCATCTTACAATTATGATTATGGTTAGGATTTGGTTTAAGACTATGTACATACAAAATTTAAATAGCTTTAAATTTGTCTTTGATGTTGATTTTTTTAGTCTGTACATTTCAAACAATTCATCCCCTTTTTATTTGCATTAGACATTATCCTTAGCAATCTCATCATGCAAGGCAAGGATAATCATTTCCCATGATGACTTATGGTGGGATTTATGTACTCGTAAGATTAGTGGTAAACTTTTACCAATCTAAGTCTTTTAATGATATTAGACTTCCAAAATGCATGACAATAATTAGTACTATGTTTCTAGATTTGATTGTGTCAAAGATTTTTTTGCATCAATGTTTTGAATCACACTTCATGATCCATCATCGAGATGAAAATAGAGAACATAAGGAGAAAATGGATAAGTTGTAGACCAGGAAACTTATCCAACTAATATGTTTCCTAGTTTGTAACTTATCCATTTTATCCTTACACTCTCTATTTTCACCCTGATGATGGATCATGGAGTGTGATTTGAAACATTGATGCAAAAAATCTTTGACACAATCAAATCCAAAAATATATTAATAATTTAAGTCTTTGTTTACAAATTTCTATGTATAAGAAATTGATGGTTATTTACTAATGTGAACATAAATTTAATCATTTGTATGTTTTAATTATGTGAAGGAGAAGAGATTCACTTATTATTTATTTTTTACTAATTTATATTACATTGGAAAGTTTTATATTTTTCAAGTAAAATACTAAATCAAGGAAGTTTGTGTGCTGTTTTTTTTTCACACTATTACCATGAATTGCTAGATATATTTAATTTAATTCATTTTTCAATAGATAAATAACATGAGCTTATTAAAATAGAAATGTGTATTGATAGAAATAATACTATTTGTGTAATTTATTGTAATGGTATAAGAATATATTTTTAGTAAGTAAACAACATCTTACATTAAATAATACGAAAAAACTAAAATAGAAAATATGAATGAACCATATTAATACTGAATTATTTCTTATATACTTTGTACTACAAAGTGATGATCTATGCTCACTTTAAAGATAGTTTATTCTACATTTCAAATGTCACTCATTACATTTATTATAAAAATTTAAAATTTTCTCAACCATGGTCAAATATTTTTTATTAAAATAAGTGGGGAAGGGCCCCAACCCATTATAGATCTATGACAAACCATCTAGAGGGTAAGTGCAAGAAGTTGTGTCCACTTAATATGGAAGTTTTGGACTTAGTTAAAAAGTGGAAATCGGGCGGAAAGAATAGGAGACGAATCGGGATCCCATTTTCTCTCGAGATCTCGAGCCTAAAAACAAATAGGATCCCGTGGGCCCCGAGATCCCGAGTCTAGAACCCCAAATGGGATCCCATTTCGAATATATAATTTTTTTTTAAAACAAAATGGGGTTCATTTTTGCCATACGGGATCCCGATTGAAGGAGTGGAGCCCTCCCAGAAATTGCCAGCAACCCGCTTGCAAGTCTTCCAGGTACCCCCAACACCCATTTTTATTCAATAATTCATATTTAGATTAATTTTTTAGTTAAAAAATTAGATTTTTAGTTAATTTTTTTTTTTATTTGTTAATGATTTTTAGTTTTAAATTTATTTTTTTTGTTAGAAAAAAATATTTTTTAGCTTAATAATTATTTTTCATTAGAAAAGTATGTTTTTAGTTTAAAAATTAGTTCAATTTAGTTTGAATTATTTTTATGAATTGATTAGATTAGGTTTTTTTTAAACGAATAAATTTAATAAAAATGTTGAAAACCTTGAAACGAAACCAAAACCCCCAAAAAAATCAAAACCAAAACATTTAATTTACAAGTTCAAAACAAAAATGAAAATGAAAACCAAAACCCAAAAATACAACAAAAATGAAACTATTTAAAACATCTAAATTGTATACATGTACCCCCTATGAGCACATAGGATCACATCACGTCCAACCCCTTATGGCCACATATGACCCCATAGGATCAACCATAGTGTCCAAAGGAGTCATGTATGTGGTCCTAAGGGGTCACACATGCACATTCTAATGTACATGTGTGACCCCTTAGGACCACATACATGACCCCTTAGGACACTATGCATGATCCTATGGGGTCATACATGTACATGGTCCTGAGGGGTTGAATGCATGTGTGATGGGCCTTTACAACCACATTGTGTTCTAAGGAGTCATATATGTGATCCTAAGGGATCACACATGTGTTAGAACACATGCATGACCCCTTAGGACCACATATGAGCCATATTAACATCCTAACTTAGTTGGGGTATACAATTATACCCCAACTACTAGGATGTTAATTTAGCCCACTCATATGTGGTCCTAATGGGTCACACATGTGTTCTAACACATGCGTGTTCGATCTCTTAGGATCACATATATGACGGTCCCTTAGAACACAATGTGGTCCTAGAAAGGCCTATCACACATGCATGCGTGAACTAACTCATGCTTTCAACCCCTTCTATGACCATGTATATGTGTAATATGATCTCATAGGATCACACTATTCACCCTAAGGGGTCATATGTGGTCCTAAGGGGTCGTACATGTACATTGTAGAACACATGCGTGTATCCCCTTAAGTCATTTCCTATTTTCAAATTCATTCCCCTTTTAAGCCACAATTGTCCTATAATTTAGTTTGAGCCATGACTATATTATACCATGAGTTAGAATACGTGCATGTGTGTGACGAGTCTTTACTAGGACCATATTGTGTTCTAATGGGTCATAATCTGGTCCTAAGGGTCATGCATGTGTTAGAACAAATGTGTGACCCCTTAGGACCACATATGACTCCTTTTACTATCCTAGTAGTTGGGGTATATTGTATACACTAAGTATAGGATGTTAAAAGGGCTCATATGTGATCCTAAGGGTTCACACATGTGTTAGAACATGTGTGACCCCTTAGAACACAATGTGGTTGTAAAGGCCCATCACACACATGCCACCTTTTTAACATCCTATAATTTAGGCCTATCCCCTTAAGCCACATACATCCTATAATTTAGGCCTATCCCTTTAAGCCACATACATCCTAATTATGCCTATAGATCATCTTAAGCCACATACATCCTATAATTTAGGCCTATCCCCTTAAGCCACATACATCCTAGTTAGGCCTATAGATCATCTTAAGCCACATACATCCTAATTAGGCCAATCCCTTTAAGTCATGTGTCTTAAATGATTAATTACAAAATTTGTAGATGCTAAATTTGAAATTCCTATTCTAAGTACATTAAATTAACTAATTACAACCATATGGACCTCTTAACATACTATTACGATGATTCCCCTTTTAACATACTAGGACCTATTAACTATATATATTATTAAATGCCATATATTAAATAGCATGTAATAGGTCCTATTAACTATATATTCCATTTATTAAACTTAATTATGATCAAATTAAATTTAATTTCGACCATGTCCCCTTAAGACACATGTAATTAGGAAATGCACATACATGAAATTATGAGTATGTACATGTAATTACGAGGTCATGTACACCCCCTTTAACATGTATATTATTACGACCATACCCATTAAGCCACATGTGTCTCCTATTTAAAGTTTCTTCCCCTTAAGCCACATACATCCTAATTAGGCCTATCCCCTTAAGCCACTTGTCCTAGTTAGGCCAATCCCTTTAAGTAATGTGTCTTAAATGATTAATTACAAAATTTGTAGATGCTAAATTTAATTACAACCTATTTAGGCCTATCCCCTTAAGCCAAAATTATCCTATTTCTAGTTTGATCCCCTTAAGCCACATGTCCTAACTTTAGGCCAATCCCCTTAAGTCATGTGTGTCACTTGATGGTTAATTACAAAAAATTTCATAGATGTTAAATTTGAAATTCTTATACATGATCATATTATATGTAAAAATGTGCATGTTCTTGATTTCATGTGTACACATTATTTTTTTTTATCATTTATCTGTCTATAAAGCTTATATATATATATATATATATATATATATATATATATATATATATATATATATATATATATATATATATATATATATATATATATATATATTGGACATGTTTTAAAATTATTTGTAATTTAAATTCATGTTTTAGTTTCAAAAGTTATATTTTATTTTTAATTAAATGTATGTGTACACACACATATATATATGCAGAGTTCAGATTACATACACATCATCACATGGATGTGTTTGATATAGAAGATTTTCTTAATGCAACAGGGCCTCAACTCCCCCAGATGACCCTGTACATGGTGCACTGGTGCACCACCTCCACCCCCACCTCCACCCCCACCCCCTCCTCCACCTCCACCCCCACCTGATCATCATCCTCCACCTCTCTATTCTGCTGAGGCTCGATTTTGAGCCATTATTGATGAGAATGTTGTTTTCATATAGGGAAAAGTTAATGAGATCCTTAGAGCACCACATATATCCCCACACATGCACCGTTTTGCATCAAAGATACAAAACATTATTGATGCAGTTAGGTCTATAGATGCAGATCTCGATTCATATCAAGCATGGAGAGAGGAGAGATGACAATTTTATTCTGATGGCCTCTCCTATAGGGATATTTTGAACCTAAGAATAGACAAATCTCACCTTGTTCCAAATTTTTCAAACCCCATCACAGGTGAACCCATTCCACCAAACAAATCCCGCATATCCATGGGGTTGTGTACACATCAGGGCATGGCTGATAATTTTTGGGATTGATGGTAGATGGTATTTGAAACCCCGCCACATGCCAACTTAGAGTGCCCTTTATGCTTCTTGAGAAAATTATATGCAGAGTTTGTTTTGGGTTTAAAGCCCAATTATTTTGATATTAGAGCATTCCAGGGTGTTGGTGGTGGCATGCCATAGGATAGGTTGGGGGCACGTATTGACCCCAATAGACTTGCCTATTGCCAGGCCATTGTGGCTCCTATGCCTGTTGTACCTATGACTGTTCATCAACGTTCTGTTATCTCCATATTGGACTCATTGACCACATTCACTGGTAGCCTTAGTCAGCAGACAACTAATTTGTTGGACCATGGCGACATTGACACTAGTGAGGATGATGTTGACATGAGTACAACCATTCCATGTACATCAACACCTCATTTTTGTACAAGTTGCCATCGACTATGCTATGTGCCTTGTGATGGTCCAAACCTTGCTTCGAGTTCACATCATGGTCCATCTTCTTCAACTACACGAGGAGCATCCACTGATTATGATAATATTGGTTCATATGTCTATTTTATTTGTGTCTATGATCATCCCATAGATCATGATTTACATGGTAAACAGGTATGGGGAGATCCAGTACATACATACAGTTTGCACTATATATATACATATTTAAATTTACATAATTTATATAGATCTCTCTATCTATATGTCTTCACTATTTACACATGTACATGTCTCCAACCCATGTTCGGGGCCACTATGACACTGGCTTCCACGTCGGATTATCCACCTGCCATTGTGGTGAGTGCAACTCCTCCAGCATCAGTTGTTGCGGATGAGCAGAGAGATTTAGTACGCTGACACTCTATCTTAATTTATATATATATATATATATATATAAAGATTTAATTAATTTTGTTCATCAAACTTATAAGATATTTTAAATAAATAAATAAACATCATATAGTTGATTTAATATCTAGATTTAATTAATTTTGTTGTACAGGTGGACACGACCATTAGGATGAGTTTACTTTCAGATGGGCCATATGATCATCTTGATCCTCTTGTTAGTTTTCTGTAGATATCGTCTGCATTTTAGGTATTTAATGTTGATTTAAATTTAAAAAATTTAAGACAAGTTTTAGAGTTTTTATTTAAAAATTAAATTAATTGTATATATAATATATGTACATGCATGCATATAATTAACACGCACAACTCTTTTTTAAATACCTTGTAGGATCTTGTTGATAGTGGAGTTTTTGTTGGTGTCGCCTTGGATACATTGCGTATAGGAGATGATTTGAGTTAGGTACATGCGTATCAACATTAAATTATCTCTTGTTCAAATTGAGCATTTTAAATATAAATTTAATTTACATTTCTATTTTAAATTATTGATCTTGATCTATATATATGTGTATGTACTATATAGCATGAGATACTAGTGCCATCGATTGCTCCTATAACACCTAGAGGTGCAGAGCCCTCAGTGGAGTCTAGAGGAGATGAGCCTACTCATGTACATGTATGTGCTACTGAACTTATAATTGAAATTTTTAATTTTTTTTTAAATATATATATATATATATATATATATATATATATATATATATATATATATATATATATATATATATATGAACATGAACTATGTAGAACTCTCACAGACTTGAACATTTTTGTCTTGCAGAGTGGATCTTCTCCTTCTCTTCATCTATGTGGCTTGAAGAGGAATCTAGAATGATTTAGGGCTTACAGTCGTCTTCATTTTAGGGGCTATATTTGTTACATGTTTCATGCAATTTACTGACATTTGATCATTCCATCCCATGGGACTTGTTTATTTTGCGCACTTTGATTATATATTTCATTATGAGCATGGACTTGATGTACATGTGTACATGTGTACACATGGACTTGTTTATTTTGCGTGCACACTTTGATTATATTTCATGTTGACCATATGTGGACTTGTTGAACATCACACATCTAGACTTGATATACATATATGCATGTGTACATGTGATATATATATATATATGTGTGTGTGTGTGTGTGTGTGTGTGTGCGTGTGTGTGTGTGTGTGTGTGTGTGTGTGTGTGTTTTACGTTAGAGTGTTCACTTCTAGTACACATACATACATGTTTCATGGACATTATATTTATACATATATTTATTTATTTATAATCATCTCCAGAGCTATGTAAATTTCATTTATTTTTAATCTAAATCTATATACATGTGTATGTGTACGTACATGATACTAAAAATAAATAAATACATTAAAAATAAATGAAGCTTGCAATTGTTTAAGTAGAGATAAAATAAATAAATAGATTAAAAATAAATGAAGCAAGTGCAATTGAACACATATACACATGAGCAATTGATATTTATAAAAATAACACACTTGTACACATGTACATATATACATTAAAAATAAAACACTTGCAATTTTGATATTTTTCAAAATAACACACGCACACACACATTGTATACATTAAAAATTTAATTCAAAGCAATTAATAATTTCTAAAATAACCATGTACACGCACACATATATATACATACTAAAAGCTGATATAAAAAAGTTTAATCCAAGTGCATCTCTTGAATATATAATAATTTAGCTTCATCCACATCTCAAATTTAAAAGTTTCAAGATCCATATGTCTTAAATCTATATATTAAAGTCTAACTCAATATTTTGAAATCTAAATTATTATATAAGTTTGATCCAATCTAAGACATTAAAAGAAGTTTCAAAAGTGGTCTAGAGATTTTAAATTAGATCTCCACAATTAAAAGCCTAGTTACAAGATGTACCTACATGCACACACACAAAAAATTAATCAGAACTTAATTAGAAATAAATTATTAAATGCATGTCTATTAACTAAGTCAAATTTAATTAAAAATACAAAAATAAATTAACTAAGTCAAATTTAACCAAAAAAATGATGCATACATACCAATTAGGACATGGCTTAAAAGGGGAAATTATTTAAGCAATTGAACAATTTATCATTGAAAAAAATCAAATATAGAAATTAAAACTAAACATTTAACAAAAAAAGTGATGTTTACCAATTCATTGGAAATCTTCATTTAATTATAAAGATTCATGAACTCGTTTCACATGCCACCAACAACAAAAAACTACTTTAAGATAAACCTAAAACAACAAAAAATAGTTAGATATATATTATATATAGGATTTAAATCTAGGGGGTGAATTTAAGTTAAAACTAGGACATGTGGCTTAAGGGGAAATTAACTAATTAGGATGTGCATGAGGCAAGCTGAAGGTGGTGGGCATAATTGGGAAGTGACTTAAGGGGATCAAACTAGAAATAGGACATTTGGCTTAAAAGAGGATCATTTGAACTAAATTATAGGACATGGCTTAAGGGGAAATTAATTGATTAGGACATGACTCGGCTTAAGGGGATGGGTGTACAATAGGGATATGTGGCTTAAGGGGACAAAAAAAAAGAGAATCTAGATGGAAGTGCAAAATAGTCAAGTTCACATTTTAAATGAATTATGAAAACTTATATATATTTTAAAAGCAATTTATATCAAGTTAAATCATTTCAAAAGACATGTAATTTTAAAAACAAGTATACGTACACCTCTATATATTAAATACTTATTCCATTACATGTACCACAATTGTGTAAGAGCTCTCAATAAGGGGATTGACCTATATATATCAAACAATAATATTTAAACCATCCACATGATCAAATGGTATGTAATATTTAAAGAAATTATATATATATATATATATATATATATATATATATATATATATAATTTACATGTACATATATAAATACATACATTTAATGTATACAAACCTCTTTATTTAAATACTTATTCCATTGTACCATTTGCATCCTCTCTTTTTTCCAAAGCATCTATAATTGTCTCGTGATCTTCCATAGAAATTGTCCACAACTTTTTATTACTAGGTCTGCCGTGATATCTCACTAGTTGTATATTTGTTGCAACAATCAAATGTGAGTAGTGTATTATCTTCTTATGTGTTTCATAATCTTCAAAAGCATGCAACCATTCTTCCTTGTCAAATATTTCCTTAGCCAAGTTCCAACAACTACCACAGAACCAGTTGGATAATGAAAACCATCGTCATCTTCTCGAGGATTAACTAGGTTGTGTTTATTCTAAACACATCGAGCCAACCAATATTATGTTTCCTCTTCATTGTCCTTAGGTGCAACAATGGCACACACATGTCCTACAAACAAAAAATTAATAAATTATCAAAATTTAGAATTAAAAAATTACCATTTTTAATTTACACTAAATATAAAAAAGTTTGAAACTAATTTTATTAAATGGCCAACAAAATAATAAAAAATGATTACCTTTCTATACAAGGTCTGAAACATGATCATAATCATCTGATACAAACAATTGATCATTATCTTCAATTGTGTTAATCTGATCTTGTGCTTGAGTAGGAGTCAATGATCTTTGATTCCAATCTTCAATCCATTCAAGTATTCTCACATACATCAGAATCACATGAAATACAATACTGACAAAAACATGCAAGCTCCCCTATCCATATAGTCCATGTGCTTGCATTTGAACTCTTAAATGAATGCCATTTTTCTGATCCGCTAATTGTCTCACAATCAAGTTTCAGCATAATGTTTTCCTCTTCAACTAACCAAAAGAATCGTTGAATTGTAGAGTTCACACTTGATCCAATAGATAAGGTTGTGTTGCACCAATCTACAATCGTACGTGCATCTTTAAATTTTACATTATCTTCAAATTTTAATTTCTCTCTAGCAAGAATTCTTTTAACACATGCACCAGCTCCATCATGGTCTCCTTTACCATGTCCAGCTTCAAAAAAACTCCATATATGTTGGATATTGTATTCCTTGTGAGCCCTTCTTAACCAATAAAACATTCGAGCATTCTTGAATTGTCCAGTACAATTATATGACCATATAAGATGTTTTGTCATCTGGATTCCTCTTTCTCTTATATTTCTATAAAATATGCTAAAACAATATTGAACAAACTCTGACGAGTGCATCCTATTATCACTCACATAGAAGTGATACTCCCTTAGGATTTTTCTATCATCCTCTGTGCTATCATCTGCGTGTCTATAAACAATATGAACAAAAATAGCAACTTGAGTGGAATTGTAATATTGAGATTGAATTTCCTCTTGTGGCTTAAGAGTATAGTTTTCTGCAAAGTCCACCACTGATAGTATACTTCCAACTAGAAATGTATTTCTACATGTGTGAAATTGAGAATCAAGCCATCTAGCACGTTGAGAGTGTGTTACATATTTTGGTACAATCTTACTTTTAAATTCTGACATGAATACATGTACACTAACCTTCTCTATGATTAAATCGACACACTTTCCCATTTTCCCATCCTTTAAGGGATACTCAAAATTCTTAAATCTTCTAACATTACTAGTTGTTGTCCAAAACCAGTTTCGCTACTCTCATGCATACATTCTACTAGTGATAAAAAATTGCCACAACTAGAACATTGTCCAGAGATACATGAATGTAAATAAAATAATTGCCCATCAGTTCTTTGACAAAATAAACTTGCTACAAATTCCTTGATTGATTCAGGTGGTATATCAATACCACATTCCTAGATAAGCATGTTACTATGCAAAACACAACATATGTATCGAAAAACATCATAATAGTAATGAAATTGCATGTGCGTTTTACAACAACAAGAGACTCTTTTCTTATTAATTTTCACATACCAGGGCTTGCATTTTTCAAATATCTTTGACTTATAGTAATATTTCCAGGTAACACAACTTCATCCAAAAATTTTCTATAAAATTTTGTTTGAGTTGTGTCTAATAGGTGTTTTGGATGAGGGTCACAAATTTTACACCCCACTCTCAACTTTAGAACATCTCTAGCATTAGATGATACCCTTGTATTATCATGCCAAAACTTTTCAACCAGAGATTTCACTTCAATATTCAATTTCATATCTGACCTGCGAAATCTACCACTAAAACTTCAACTTTGGTTGATTGGATCACTTTCAATACTTTCTCTTCTTTTAGCTGCTCTAACCAGTGTTTTAGGATGCATCTTTAAAATTCCACTAATGTTGCTTACCATCCTTTTATTCAAGGTTGCTTTATTCACTATGGCAGTTGTTATAGCTCGTTGTGTCACATTTTTATCTTTAGATTGACTTGTTGTACCAATAGATTCAATGGCACTTGCCACAGTAGACATAGCATGCTTAACAAATTCATCTTTTTTTTATGGTTTCACATAGATTCCTATTTTTTTCATCACTTTTCTCATTTTCCACATTCTCATCAATTGCATCATAAGTTGACATTGAATTGCAAGTTTTTTTTGATAAAAAAATTCTTTGCATATTCTATTGGCATCTCACACCTCACATCTCTCCCCTCTTTACCTCTCCCCCCCTTTCTATTGTTCTCTATCTCACATCTTTGTCTCCACTAGATTTACATATCTCTCCTATATGTGTGTGTGTGTGCATGCACGTATATCTCTCTCTCTATTTCCTACCTCTCTTGCCATCCCTCCCTATCTAGCTCTCCCCCTTTGTAGATCTCTCTTCTTCTATCTACCTCACATCTCTCTCTCTCTCTCTCTCTCTCTCTCTCTCTCTCTCTCTCTCTCTCTCTCTCTCTCTCTCTCTCTCTCTCTCTCTCTCTCTCTCTCTCTCTCTCTCTCTCTCTACCTCTCTTCTCTCTAGCTTACCTCTCTCTTGTCTCATTCTCCTCTTTCCCTTTAATATCTAATTTATTCACGATTTAGGGTGTAGGGCCTATGGTTTATGGGTTTAGTGTTGATCGTTTATGATGGAGAATTGAGAGTTGAGGGTTTAGAGATTAAATTTAATTATGTAGGTTTTAGTGTTAAATTATTAATCATTTATTTTAGGGTTGAACATTTAGGGTATAAGGTTTATGTCTTAGGGTTTATGCCATAGGGTTAAGGGTTTATTATTTATGATACAAGGAAAATATTATATGGTTGAGAGTATAATATTGGGGGATAAGGTTTAGGTTTGAGGGTATAGGATTGACACTTCAAGGTATAGGGTTTAGGGTTGAGTGTATAGGCTTTAGGACATAAGTTTGGGTGTAGGGTATTGGGTTGAGGGTATACAATTTAGGATTAAGTGTATAGGGTTGAGGTTTCATCTTATATGCTTTAAGGCATATGGTTTAGGGTTAAGGGTATATGATAAAGGGTATATGATATAGGGTTTAGGGTTGATTGTATAGGCTTGAGGCTTATTATATAGGCCTTAGGGCACAAGGTTGAGGGATAGGGTTTAGCATCAATAAAATAATGGTATAGGGTTAAGGGTTGAGGATATAGGGTATAAGGTTGAGTATATGGTTAAGGGTATGTGTAGGATCAAGGTAAGCCAAAAGGTGGCTATGTGAAAAAAATGCATTTTTCCTTTGAAAAAAATGTGAAAATCTGTTTTGGCAAGAATTATACATTATATAGAACTATAGTTTTATGTGGTTGGATATTTGTTTGGTTTTACAATAGTTTAGTCTTCCAAATGTGAAAATGCATTATGTGGTTAGGATCTTTGTTTGGTTTTATAATAGTAGGCTTAGGACAAAATAATTAAATAAATAAATTATTTATTTAATTAGGCTAGGAAAATTTTAGGTGTCTACATTTTTCCCCTCTTTGAGATAATACAACTTGTCATGTTGGGTCAAAGAAGATAAGATTATCTGATACATTATTTGCCCTACTATGAGAGTAATATGGCCCCTCGAGAGATGGGTGATTTTTTTTTTGAAAAATTGCAGACAATCTCTTGATAGGAAAGAAAGGTTGGAAGGGATAAGGATAAGGCAACAAATTGAAGTAGGTAAAAATCAGATTCAAAAGGGACCACCGGGCGAAAAAAGACATCGGGAGGTGAGAACAACCAATTAGGGTTCCACAACCTATATATAGGAGCCACATGGAGAAACAACCTCATTTGCATCCTTGGCATTTGAGAGATCAGAGTGTAAAGCATCTAGAGAGCTTAAGCAAAGCAGTCAATAGTTGGAGAGCCATGGCAGTCAAACTGTACACATATTCGATTGAGTTTGATGCTTCGAGCGACCAACATACATGGGTGAGCTAGTATGCACCTCAAACTTGCTTGTCAATTTTGCATTTATGATGCATTTATTATGATAGATTGTAGGATGAAACACAAACACAATAGAGGTGATATAGGGTTTAGGCACATGTAGGCTAGTTTTGAATGCATATATGATGCAATGCCGCATATAGGCTAGACAAATCTGTGTATGTGTATGTAATATTGTATGTGCTTGCAATTTCTGGGTATAGGCATTACACCACGTACAGGTTATAAAATTGTGTCTGTGTCGAACAATGGTGCATATTTGCTTGAAAAATGTGTATGTGCCATTTGAAAGTGCATATATGATGTCTCCACACATATGAGATAACTCTTAACACATATATGTTGTTGGAAACCAATAACACTGAGAGGGGGGGAGGTGAATCAGTCTTATACCAGAATAGAAGATTTTAGCCTTAACAAAACATTCATACACCAATCGGTATACCGATATAAACAGAATTGAAAAAAGTAATGCAATCAATAAGTCAAACACATAAACGATAACCATAACACACAAATTTATATGTGGAAAACCTCAATGAGGAAAAACCACGGTGGGATTTGTGACCCACAATATCAATTCACTAGCCATATGAAGAGATATTACAATATATGATGGGCCTACACTTGCAGGAAGGCTTACAGCCTAGAGCACACTACTCATCACAATAGGAGCGTCACTGACTACATAACAATCCAGACAACAATTCAGAGAAGTGTGAAATGCTTAGTATAGAATCTCCTATGCCAAAATACAGTTCAGGTTTAAGCTCTGTCTATTCCGGTTAAAACCCTAAACCTCCATACTAGAATAACCCTTACAATGAATTCCTTACATACATAGTCTCTCTGATATATTTTGCATTACATTACATTCATATATCCATTCCACATGTCTATCCTTATTCTCTCATTCTTCTTCTTTCTATTACAAAAATGTTCTAATCAATCTCCCCTATATACCCTATACAAATTTATGCCTTATGTCGGCTTACAAGGATATATACAATATCATATTACATGCCAACCATATAACATAAATGAATAAGAATTAAAACAAGTTGTTGATGCCGGATCCAAGATGTGTCAGAATCCAATACCGATGACCTTTACTATACCATGTCGGCCTGCATTGCCAGTGATCAAAGAAATCTTCTATCCTACCAGTGCCGGTGCAGGTGCCAATGTAGAGTCTGTGAAGTGCCTGCCAGTACACCATATGAAGCTGAAACCCAAAATCGTGTTGCCATCAATGACAACATAATGAAACCTAACCAGTAGAGTTTCAATTTCCAACAATGTCCCCCTTTGGCATTGATGGCAACACTCATGTGAAAAATGGTCATGGTTTCAACTGCTGGTTTCATCTTGCCTTGCTCCCCCTAAGCTGAACATGCAAAATGCTCCAATACTCCAAAATTCCAAAAACTCTATAACTCCCCCCTAATGTATGTAACCATTCATTATTTTTCACATGTATACTACTCCCCCTTTGACATCAATGCCCAAAAATTGTAAAAAGAATGTCAAAGAATGATAATTGTACACTGAATATCTCCAAAAATGTCCTACCAAAGATTGAGCAATTTCAATATTTTTGGGTAAGCTTTCTCTAATAAATCCACATAAGTATCCCAACCAATTTTGAATGTGCCGGAGATAGATACAAGTCCACTCAATAAATATGCAAGTGATTCTTTCTCATTAACTTCTGCTGGTGTGGGCTTACCAAGCATATCCATGCATTCCCTCTTATGAACACCAAGTGAATCCAATCTTGGACTCACCAAACCTCTAAAACTTTTGCCTCTCTGAATGATCTTATCTCTTTATTTTTCAAGAGCATAAATTTGGTTCTCCAAGGTCAAAATTTGTCCATCAATAGATATGGTCAGTGAAATTAGTCCATTAAAAGAGTAAGCAATATTAGCAATTTTGTCCTGTACCTCTTTTATTTTTTCATCTACTTTTGTTGTATTGAAACATACCTTGTATATATTAGTACCTTGTTTCAAATAATTTTCTATGAAATTTAACTTCTGAATCTATTTCTTCTCCTTGTCAATGATCTGATCAAAAGTGGCTCTCTTAGCCAAAGTAAAATTTTTTAGTGCTAGCAGGTTAGAGATCTACTGTAATGATTGAAAATCTTTAGAGATGTGCTTTGTTATTATCTTAAGCTTGCCAGAAGGGCTTTCTTCATTCTCAATCTTACATTCTGAGACCAATCTCTACAAAACAATTATGGATTGATCAATAATCCCTTTGTCCATGGTTCCCTCCTTCATCAGTTTTTGAGCAACCATCATCATCAACTCTATGGGACTCATCTTTGTGATGTTTTTCTTTTCCACTAGAGAAGTGTCAATTATCAATAATGATGTGCTAGCAATTGGTTCCCTACCAAATTATCCTGTTTTCTCTAGTGATTTAACTTTTATTACCTCTTCACTTGTACCGGTGGCTTTGCCACTCGGTGCAGTCTATGCAACTGCCGGTTCCACTATAGGAACAATATCCTCAGCTTATACATTAGTATCCAGAGGAAAAGTGTCCTCAATGTTAGTATCATGTACAATGTTCTTTGCATTAACCGGTGTTTCTGTATGAGTCTGTACATTTGTGTTGACCGGTGGTTCAATTTTCACAATCTTGATATTCTTCAAAACTGAGGGTGGAGTACCCATAATTCCTTTACCTTTCCCTTCAACAGGTGTATCTACAGTATCAGTCTTTGTCTCCTGTGAAGTGAAGAATCCTCTATGCTCTCCCAAAATTTTTATCCAACCCTTGTGTATTTCCTTTATTATCTCATTCATTCTTCCTAACATCAGGCTAGTTATTCTATGTTTGCTATTAAAAACCTTTATGTCTGCAGCCTCAATTGTCTTCTCCATCTCATCTAGAGTTATAGAAACACATATAGCTAAAAGTTCTTGCATCTTAATGTGTTTATCATCTTGCATTGAAGATAACCTTCTAGCATCTAACATGTTGTATAGCTCTATCGGTATTTAATTTTCTATCTCAATTAATGCTTTCTTATAGATGTCTAAATATAGAAGAATTTCTTCCTCTACCTCTCTTTGTTCATCAACTTCTAATGTATCATAATAAGACTTAACATTTTTTAGCATCCCATCCTTAGTTATTTCATCTACAATTTCAACACAAGTCTTAGGCAGAGTAATTGTTACATTACCAGTCTCTAGTGCCAAATCAATGTCACTCTTCTTCCTCCTATTGGTAGTACCAGATGCAGCTAATGATATAGCCTTGGGTGCCTACTTTTGTGCCTCTAACTTGATGGTGACCTTCCTAACCGGTTATTTCTTTGGTTCCACTTTAGGTTCTTCCGGTTTCTTACTCACAACCCTTTTGAATGCTAATGGTGTCTCATCTTCAGGTTTAGAATCTATAGTCACAGGTTCAATGTGAACTACCAGATCCTTGATCTTTCTCCCTTTCTATGAGAAAACATCAATGAGTGCCTTCATGTCCTTTGAAACTTCCTGTACAAACTTGCTTGCTTAACCTTCTTACTTTTCCCTCTTCTTCCGATTGAAATCAGTTTCAACCTCAAAAGTCTTTTGCTATGTTGTTCCACAAGGTTTTTCTGCTTCATCTATTTCTGCATCTATCAGAATTTTTGCATATGCATCCAGAATTAATGTATCCACCTCATATCCCATTTCCTTTATCCAAATCGTTTGGGGCTTGACTACCTCCATGAGAGTCACATCCTTCTTAACCATGAAGCAAATATCGGTAGAGTATTTCTCTATTATTTTCTCAGGTATCCTTATTCTAGACCTCATAGATTTCTAAAAATCCTTGAAGTAACCCCATACCTTATCATCTCTAAGACTTACCAATGCAATAATTGATTGCTTAAACTATCTTCCTACCGGGATGTCAAAAACCCATTGCTTCCTTCCAGAACCAGGAGTATCATTCAAAAAGTATAACATTAAGCATACTAACAGATTTCCATACTGGAAGGTGCCTTTCTTCTCACCTTTAATCTTCCCTAAACTGATCAATAACTCCTCAAGCATCTAGTCACAAAGATCTAACTTGATATTTTCTCTCATCATCCTATAAGCGGCCAAAATACATGAATTGGAAACTGAATTTAGTCGGTTAGACTAAGTTACCTTGTATCCTATGATCATGCTTCCAAATTTAATGTTGGTGTTGGTGATGGTGGTCACCTTCATCGATCTCTTGTTTGATGTGGCGCCGGTGATCTTCCTTACAAAGTCATTTGATACTTTCTTATCCGGATGTTGCCCTATTGATGGAAAACCAGTAATTGCCCGGATGGCTTCCTTAGTGATTTTATAGGGTCAGTCTAGCCATATGAATTTCCCATGTACTCTTCTTACATATATGACAATTTCATCCTCAAACTCTGAAATATCCAGAATATCAGTGAACCCTAGATCTTCGCTATGTTTATATGCCGGTTTGATTTTACCAGATTCTCCCATGAGTTCATTCATATACATCCCCTTGATCTCTGAAGTTACTAAGTCTTCTATATAACAATGAATATAGGCCCTAACATCTTCCATATATATCACCCTCCGGGATGCGAGAAAATGCTCCAACAAAATCTTCCTTGGTAGCCATATGTGGATATCATTTGAAAATTGGCCTAGGGCGGTCTTTAACTTCTACTACAGTTGGATTTGTAATGATAATAGGAGAAAAAGATGATCCCGATTCCATGATTCAAGAAGAATACCTTTACAATGCTACCGGTGAAAACTTTCAACAAATCCTTCCAGATGTCGGTGTGATCGTTCAAGAAGAAATTTGATCTCCTCTAAATAGCTTTTGATTGCAGTAAGTCACTCTGAAATCACTTTGAATGCTGTGTGAATAATAATGAAGTGTAATCAACCTTTTATCCATTGAGAAAACCCTAATCTTCTGTTGACATAAATGACTGTCGGTGAATGATACCAGATCTCACTCTGAATGTATCAATGCTGGATAATCCTCTCCAATATCTGAAACATCTTCCAGAATCTCCTCCAGGGGCATATGCATCATCTTCCATGAAATTTGCCTACCCCTAAGGCATCTACCTTTGTTACCGGATGAGCTCACTGCCGGTGCAGGAGTAGCCTCTTCTGCTAGATAGGTAACCGAGACATTCCCATCTGATGATTGCTCTTCAGTTTTCCTAACCCATCTCTGAGTATGATCTTGCCGGATTTCACTAACCTTATCTTTGCCTTTATCATTTGATCCTCCATTGCCAACTGGTGGATTTCTGCTTCTGCAGAACTTAGCAATATGTCCAACTTCATTGCATGCATAACATGTAACATTTTTCTTTTGAATTGCCTTGCTAAAATCATTGAAATTGCTTGACCTGCACTGATTAGCCATATGTCCAAATTTTCCACAAGCATAGCATTTTACATTCATTCTACAATCTTCTATCTTATGACCAATTTTATTGCATTTAGAACATTTATCAGGAGCAGAATCAGGGTTTTGATTTGCTTTGTTTCTACATTACCTAGCCGTGTGACCAAATTTATTAAAAACAAAACATCTACCATTGAATTTATAAGCATTGAATTGCCTTACCAGTGCCTTATGGTTTTGATCTTCATTAGCAGTACCAGAACTCTATCCTTGCTCAAATCTAGGTCCACTGGAATCTCCAATTTGCCTCTGTCTATTCAGTAACTCATCAAGCTGTGCTGAGCTGATCTTGAATTTTTCTTTGTACTCACTTGCACCAGTTAAGTCATCTCTTAGTATTGTCATTTGTCTCTCAATCTCTTTCTCATTGCTCCAGGATTGTACCAAATTAGACCTTAATATCTCATTTTCATGAGTCAACCTACCACATTCTTCAAATTTGTTCTTCAGGGATACATCAAGATTTTATTCATTTTTCTTTCTATCCTCAATATCCTTAGATAACCTCATAGTCATAGTTTGCATTTCATTCTTCATAACCATGTTCTCTTGAATCAATTTTTGACATTGTTCCTTAAGTGCATCTTCATCATTCTGATTTTGCAAAAGTTCCTTTCTCGTAGCTTGAATAGATGAAAGTCTCTCTTGCAGTACAAGAATAAATTCTTTAGCAGAATTTAAATCATCTTGTAGCTTTAAGTTCTTCAATCTTTCAGCATCATAATCTTCAAGTGCCATCTCAAGTTGCTTCTCCAAAGCCATATTCAATGATTCCAGTTTCAGGATCTTCCTCAAGTTGTTAAACTTCCTTTGAGGCACAAGGCTCTGATACCAATTGTTGGAAACCAATAACACTGAGGGGGGGGGGGGGTGTGAATTAGTGTTATACAGGAATAGAAGATTTTAGCCTTAACAAAACATTCATACACCAACTGGTATAAACATAATTGAAAGAAGTAATGCAGCCAATAAGCCAAACACATAAATGTGAACCATAACACACAAATTTATACATGGAAAAACTCAATGAGGAAAAACCACGGTGGGATTTGTGACCCACAATATCAATTCACTGGCCATATGAAGAGTTATTACAATATATTATGGGCTTGCACTTGCAAGAAGGCTTACAACCTAGAGCACACTTCTCATCACAATAGGAGCCTCACTGAATACATAACAATCCAGACAACAATCCAGAGAAGTGTGAACTTCTTAGTATAGCATCTTCTATGCCAGAATACAGTTTCGGTTTAAGCTCTATTTGTTCTAGTTAAAACCCTAAACCTCAATACCGGAATAACCCTTACAATGAATTCCTCACATACATAGTCTCTCCAATATATTTTGTATTACATTACATTCATATATCCATTCCAAATGTCTATCCTTATTCTCTCATTCTTCTTCTTTCTATTACAAAAATGTTATAATCAATCTCCCCTATATACCCTATACAAATTTATGCCTTATGTCCGCTTACAAGGATATATATAATATCATATTACATGTTGGCCATATCACATAAATGAATAAGTATTAAAACAAGTTGCTGATGCCAGATCCAATATATGTTGGCCTCCAATACCGATGAACTTTACTATACCATGTTGGCCTGCATTGCCGGTGATCAAAGAAATCTTCTATCCTGCCGGTCCCGGTGTAGATTCTATGAAGTGCCTGCCGGTACACCATATGAAGCCGGAACCCAAAATCATGTTGCCATCAATGACAACATAATGAAACGTAACCAGTAGAGTATCAATTGCCAACATATGTCTGGCAAACAAAATTAGGGCAAAAATCAACTGCAATGTGATAAACATATGTGGCCAACTGGATAAACTGTCAAAGTGATAAACTCTAACAAGTGCCCTGATAGAGATAGGATTTAGTGCAATGTGATAAACATATATATTGATAATGATAGTGCCATGTGGTAAACATAAGCGCTACAAAGACAATGCCAAATAAGTAGCACCATGTAATAGACATAAGTACGACTAGGATGAGGGTGACTAAGCAATATCATGTGATAAACATAAGCACCACAAAGATAGGGCTAGACAAACAGCATCATGTGATAAACATAAGTACCACTAAGATAGGATAAGATAAGAAATGCCATGTGATAAACATAAGCACTACTAGGGTAGGATTGGATAAGAAACAACACGTGATAAACATATGGACTATTAGGATTGAATAATGCCAAGAGCTGATATAATGAGACCGATGCGATTAGCTTGGTATGATTGTAGGAGTACCTGCCTCTCTTGGAGTTGTGAGATAGATATCCCATGACACAGAGACTGTGACCATAACTAACTGAGGATGACCATAGAGATATAGAGATGACATGGGGTTGATACACTTCATGTTTATGTTTGAGATTCAGGCAAACATGGGGCTGCTAACTATATTAGCTAAGTGGTGGCATTCAGAGACCTTCTCGTTCCATTTTCCAATCGACAGGATGTCAATTATGCTGGAGGATGTGCACATGATATTGTGCATTCCCATCACTAGAGATATGGTGCTTTATGAGTGAGATGGCGATGAGGATTCTTTGCAGTGAGTATTCGATGACATAGACCTAGAGATCTAGGCTAGTCATATTACCTGGGAGACTATGTATGCTAGTGGGGATGTTCAAGCAACAGTTGTGGGCAGGGTGATAAGTGGATTCTTATGCCCAGACAAGATGACCCATGGACTAGCGATTGGATGGGGACGAGCTATGGATATGTTGATGACCCAGAGTGCCAAGTTTGTGTGCGGCTTATGTGTGTTAGCCTATTTTACCACAAGCTTCACCAGTTTGTTTATCTCGGAGGATGCGACCTCGAATGCGGCCTCAGATGCGGGCTCATACTGTTACAAGTTTAGTGATATGAGCATATTTTAGTGACTCGTCCAGTTTGCTTTAGGTTTAAAGGACATGGATAGGATTATGTGCATTACTATTCGATGTTCACTTCCTAGCCTTGGTTAGGGAAGCTAGAAAACTAGAGGAGGGTGATTGACAATATTGATACAATGAATATGGAGACCCTACCTTGATTGCAAAGACTGGCCAGAGGATGCTAGAGAGCTCCCATTTTGTTACAGGACCAAGTTCTTGATTGGACAAATGCCCTATATTCTTGACAGATAGCTACTGGATAGGGTATGTAGACAGTTTGGCAAAGTTTACTAGATGCCAAGGGGTTCTAGGGAGTTCACATGGACAATGCGAGAGCAGGTTAATTGGGGTCTAGTTTTGTCTTATGAGGCCGCGCAGTGGCTGAGCTTTAGGCTCTTGTCCCAATGCCTGAGGACATGCATAGGGAGATTGCAGATGTAGGGATGACGTCGGACTATAAGGCGTACTTTAGGGTACATCCATTTCCATGGTTGACCGGACTAGTAGAGATGCCATCAAGACTAGATGATGAGGTTGATGATGAGGATGGGAGGCTAGGATGGAGGAGATGAAGGAGAGGAGGATAGTACGAGGGAGAGGAAGAGGCAGAGATGGAGGATGACAAGGGAGAGAGGAAGGTTGATAGGAGGGAGCTAGAGGCCATGAGGGTAGGCCTTTCTAGGCTACTATAAGGGAGAGGTGGACAAACAACATAGGTTTCCTTGTAGGTACAGGGAGAGCAGGCATAGATACAAGATTCCCCACAACAGGGTGGGAGAGGGGAGGCAACAATTGGATAGGAGGAGGGAAGGGAGCTAGCCATGCTCTTGGAGAAGGTGTAGACACAAGCCAAGGATATAGAGGCCTTACAGGGATAGGTGGCCAGACTTAGACAAGAACTATCCTAAGGCATGCCGAATGAGAGAGAAAGGGCCATAGAAAAATATACTATTACCGAGGAGACCATCCAGACTATGGGAGCTGCATGACAGGGGGCTATGGCCACATGTTATATATTTTGCCTTAGACCTAGTGGGTAAATCAGCTATTGTAGGTACCTATATGAGGTAGTGATACCACCTCATCTTAGGGTAGAAAGCTACAGATAGGATTCACAGACTACCTCTAGGAGACATGGACATAGGGAATCCAACAATGGGGTCATGTGACGACCACCACTAGTAGGTTTAGGAGGGGGAGGATGACGGGGGGATCCAGTGGTTGGATCATCAAGAGCTCAGATTCCATTGAGGCCTACTAGCTCTGAGGGAGGCAGGTCATCATAGCTCTCTTAAGTCAATTTTGTATCACTTTTTTTACAATGATAGACACTTGGGACACGTATAGTCATATGATTTTTTTGACATCATTGCATCATGACACATATTTTTTAGATATATATGAGAGAGGATCTATTTTTGGTGGCCACTATATGCTTATGTGATCCTATGTGATACATTTATGATTATTCTTATGACATGATGTTACTACATGCTTTATGATATCTATGTGATTTTTATGAGATGCACTTTTATTTATGATGATCCTATGATGCAGATGTGATGTATGATGATGTATTTTATGTTTTTATATGCTTATGCCATGTATGATGATGCACTATTCCTATCTATGATGATACAATTATTCTATGCTATAATGATATATGATGAATGCATGCAAACAATGATGCTTGTATGATATATTGACAAGTGGTGTGTGCACGATGTGATCTTATGTACATGTTGATGATATGATTATATAAAAAATAATGTATTGATATGTAGAATGGATGTAGTATGATTTCTATCTATGTGACATGCATGATGTAGAACAACTTATGATGATACAAATGAACACTACATGAAATGTAGATGTTTTTGGTGTGTCTTTATACTTAGTCTGGTAATTTCAGACTACACAGACATGGGGAAGGACGATGTAGGACACACAAGAAAGGGGGATGGAAGGTAGAAGATATGGATGTGAAATGAGCTTCTTGTTTTATTATCATCATTTATCTTGTTTTAGGGAATGTATTGTGACCATCCAAATATAGGTTCGACCTAGATAGTCATTGTATCATTTGCATGGATATCAGACAATCACAAACAAGGAATGCCCTAGTTCACACTAGACCCACAAAGTCCTCATATCCTTGGACGAGCCATAGTATTACTAAGAGACAATCCACAAGAAACAAATAGGTGATCATGCCCCATCTCGGCCACTCTAGTCATAGACATCCTTGAGAAGCATAGGAAACATGACATCACAAAAGATCAAATCAAAAGAAAATCAAAGACTTGACACCGACATAAACTGAAATTCTCAAGTTATAAGTGTATCTTGCCACATGTGTTAACATGTTTGATCTAGTCACAATGTTGTCATCCTGATAAAGTACAAATTATGCTGAAAAACTCTGTTGTAGAAAAAGTCTGCCAAAAGATTGATTTGTTGAAAGGTCACTACTGCTTGTGTCTCATCTAATACTGACTTACTCCATCAAACCAATACTTTATTACAGAGAAGAGTGAAAACTTTATTGCGGATCGACGATGCAAGTGATCTTTTATTGCAGATTGTGTGCGAAAAGAAGGAAGAAATGAAAAGATAATGCTCCTCAATACACGCAATGCCAAAAAAATCTACTTCCACTACTAGGTTTAGGATTTGCCCCCAGTTGTAAATAGAACCTGATTTATTGTGGGTGAAAGAAAAAGGTGGAAAGAGTTTATTATGGATAGCGAACCAATCTTAGGCAGATCAATTGTATTGGCTATCACTATTTAGTTTGCCTTTGTCTTTTCATTGTATTTTGGAAAGAGAAAATGCAGTTTACGAAAGTTAATTTATCACCACGTGAAGAGACGAGGACCTCTGTCGTGACTCCAACGACATAGAAGCAAAATTAATCCAGATTTTTCAAAGAGCCATCCCTTTCTAAGCTTTCAATGTTTAAATCTGAATAAGACTACTATCTTTTACTTGTTTCCTCTAAAAGTCCTTAATATTCATTTCTTCTCCCATTTGTTATGATTGTCATGGAATCTCTCGACCTTAATTTTCCTACACGCTCACAATTTCCCCACTCCTTCCTTTCCTTACTCGGGTTTTCTTCATTTGTAGCAATAGATTTGAACTCTTGCGGGCCACCACCACCATGTAAGAAGAAAAGCAGAGGGAGTGCATGCAACTATGACTGACATAATCTTATTGATCAAAGAAGTTGAGTTTCACCATGACTTCCGTGTGGAAGGGCACCACTGTCACTGTAATTAGCCCTTTTCTAGATTTTCCAAGCAACGAAGTAAGCTTGACTTGTCAACATTTTTTCTAGTCACCCACTAAATAGAGCACGCCACTCAATTTAAAGTAAAAAATGGTATACTCTAAAAATTTAATTTCATTTATTTCAGTGACCATTTGTTATAATTTTAGTGACCATTTGTTATGTATTTCAGTGACCATTTGTATACTCTAAAAAATGTATACTCTAAAAATTTAATTTCATGTTTAAATCTGAATAAGACTGCTATCTTTTCCTTGTTTCCTCTAAAATTCCTTCATATTCATTTCCTCTCCCATTTGTTATGATTGTCATGGAATCTCTCGACCTTAATTTTCCTACACGCTCACAATTTTCCCACTCCTTCCTTTCCTTACTTGGGTTTTCTTCATTTCTAGCGATAGATGTGAACTCTTGCAAGCAACCATGAGTTCCGTGTGGAAGGGTACCACTGTCATTGTGATTAGCCCTTCTCTAGATTTTTTAGGCTAACAAAGTAAGCTTGACTTGTCGACATTTTTTCTAGTCACCCACTAAGTAGAGCATGTCGCTCAATTTAAAGTAAAAAATTGTATACCCTAAAAATTTAATTTCATGTATTTTAGTGACCATTTCAATAGTATAAGGTTTTTGTAAGTATAAAATATGAAAAATTGTAGTCACATGCTTTCCCATATTCCAAATACAAATGTAATATCAATATTTTTTTTCTTTTGATTCAGAGTAGTACTTTATGACTTTATTTCTTCACCATTTCTTATTATTTTAATTATTTTTTATATTATTTTATTTTTGTATATTATAAAATATTATCTTTCATGTGCATTTTGTAGATCTTTATCTTATTGCATAGGATTATATTAAAGGGTAGATCCACAATACCGTAATAGTTGTGGAAGCATTCTAAGAACAACTTTAGTGATAATTAGTTCTTGAATTAATATTGGTAATCATTAGACTAAGGTTCACATTCACTATTATCTTCTCATAGTCTTTTTGTAGAGCTTAACTATATTTCAATTTATTTGTTTTAAAATATAAATTATAATATTATTACTTAGCTAATGATCAAAGTTTATCTAGGTGAAACACAATTATATATGACCAAATACATGTTTATTTATCTTCTTAAATTACATCTATTTATCTATGTTCTTATTAGAAACATATGTAATTTGATTCTTTTCTTTGCTTAAAGTATTAATCAATCAAATTTTGCTATGTTCTAGCATGATTTTATAACACATAAGGCTTATTTGGACTCACACATGAGAGAATGATGTACATGTAAAATTATTGTTTCTTAGTGCTTAGTGGCATCAATATATAGTATCAATTTGGTACCTAAATGTGAATTAGAGGTTGTGGCTATTCTTATTTAGTTCACTCTTTACTACTAGAGATAATAGAAGTAACAATAATAAAGGTTGATATTCCTTGTAGAAAGGTCAATTGTTGGACATAAGATTGAAAGCTAATTTTATGTGCAGCATATCAGTAATCCAAGGTCCATAAAACATATTTTGATTGATTAAAGAATAAGAATAACTAGATTGTTGAGATCAAAGGTTAGTATTCATGACGATTTTGTAGTGATTTTAGCAACAATAGTTTCCAATGCAAGGCTTTGACTCCAACTCGTTCAACTTTTCTTATCATACCACTTTTATGATATAAATGTAGTGTCATTTGTGAAAGCCTTAGCTGCTAAAGAAAATGTACATAAACAAAAGAATGAGGAGGCTCTTCCAAAAAAGATATTACTTAATTAGCATTGAAGAAGTCCCTCTAGAACTAGAAATGATATGACATAAGTTGCAATTGCTTGGAGCTTATTATGGAGGTATAGGGAAAGTTCTAGTTGACCTTATCTTGATCTATAACAATGATCGTTTAAATTAATAACCTAGTCATCTTCACCCATTACAATACAAAAGAAAGTTGTTCCATGGTTTGTGATTTATGCTCTTAGAAATGTGAGCTCAAACACATTATGAGGTGGCTAGAATAAGAGCACAAATAAGATCCATGTTGAAATAGTTGATCACATATCATAATTATTTATTTAATAGACTACTTTTTTATTATACCGAATTCCCCAACTCATGAACAACAAGCGAATATTTAAAAAAAAAGGTAAGTAAATATTCTTTATTTTCTTAAGACAGACTAATTGTTCCCATTATAATTAAAGCAACAGAAATGAAGGCGCAAGAAAAATGATACATTAATTTTCTCGTTCTATTTCCTAAAGACAGATTAACTGTTACTGGTTCGAGACAGCTGATTCATGTAAGCAATACAATTTAAACTGCAAGAAAAGTCTAGCGAGGGGCCACGAAATTCAATCTTGCCCCGTATCATTGTCGAATAGGCTTTACGAAGCTCATGTGGATTTTATGGAGTTAGAATTTGAACTATACCAAGATGCTATTAGCTGTCGGTGTTTTAGTGCCTTTTGTCTTTTCTTGGTAATCTAAAGACTCGCATAGTACAAAATTCAATGTGCACAAGTTAATTTAATCACAGTAAAACTTGGAAATTAAGTTGATTGAATACCATTATTAAACAAGAGTAGTGGTACTATAAAGATAAAAGGAGAATATTAGTTATTTCATTTTCCACCTTGAAAAGATGGGGACCTCCACCGTGAGATTGAAGATAGAGACGGTGGAGACTTTTCAAAAGTGGAAATTGGGAAGAAATTCCTACTTTCTATCAAAGCCACTAGCCATTGATAATATTTATGTGTTTACAGTGGATGGAAGCCGTTCCCTTCAGAGCTTTCAAAGTCTGAGTCAGAAGAAGAATGGATCCGTCTCCGAGGAAATCTCTCGCTCGTTTCCCTTGAATTCGCTTCACTCTCTTCTTCTCCCAAGTGTGTTATGATTGCCTCAGGGTCTCTTGATCTTGACCTTCCCACACGCTCACCATTTCTGCGCTTCTTACTTTTCCGGAGTCGGGCTTTCTTCATCTGATGGCCAGCAACCAGCCAGGCAAGAGAAGTGAACATAAACACCATGCTTCCTCCTCCAACACCACACATGCTAATTGCAACCCACATACTCTTCGGACCCACCACCACATAACCAGCAGCCAAAAAAGCCGAGGCAGTGCATCCAACAGCCACCCACATAATCTTGTTGATGAAGAACAAAAGCTTCATCAACACTTTCCTATGGAAGGGCACCACGGTCACCAGAATCAGAACTATAGCGAACGACGAGAATAAAGCCACGGTGTCAGTTATTACAAATACTTTGAAGGCGACGGTGTGTGCCATCACAGCAGTGCCTTCGTCATCGCCGTCGTTTTTTAAGCCGCCTGGCACGGTGAACATGGCGGCGAACGCCACTGTAGCGATGAGCACCGCCACCACAGTCACAGTGTTCCCTGCATTTTTTATTCCTTCTGTGTGCAGCTGCCGCAGTTCTTTTGCCATGCCGTTCACTCGATCACTCGTGTCGGCCGTCTGGAAATGATGAGCACGAACGTGGTGATTAATTGAGTTGACGCTGCGTTTGAGAGCGAAGTCGTCCCGCTTGAAGCGCTCCAGAGGAAGTTCGTAGGCGCGCTTCGCATCGAAATCCTTGAGCGCAGCCCCAATTATCAGGGCTCCCGAATGAGCCGGTTCTTTCTCCAAGATATCCAGGGCCGTCAGCCCTTGTTTGTTCACTGCGTTCACATTTACAGTCGTACACGTCACAAGCCACTGGACCATCTGCGAAGCCATCAATCTATTAATAAATAATTATATGACAAAGCAATAATCTCTGTGCACGGGAGGGCTACTTAATTTGTGGGCCACTCTGCTCGCTTACCTGCTTGAGTTTTTTCCTGGTAGCAACATGCAAAACTGTATTACCCTCGTTGTCTTTTGTCCTGATAAGCTTGGACGTGTCAAGAAGGTCAACCACGTGCTTGACAACTTCGATCTGGTTCGCCTCCACTGCAGAATGCAAAAAGGTTTCACCGGCTGTGGAGAGCATGTCGGCAGAGTCAGGCCTGAAGGACAGTATTTCATGAACAACGCTGAGCTGTCCTTTCATCGCTGCGATATGGAGAGCCGATCTGCCAGAGCCATCGAGCATGTAGCAAATCTCAGGATCGGCGGTTAACAATGCTCTTGTTACTTCCAGATGGCCGTGTGGCGCAGCTAAATGTAACGGGCTGATTCCTTGCTTGTCCACTTTTCCGACCAGCCCAGTTCTCGTCTTAATCAGCTCCTTTACTATGTCTGACCACACCATATATATCAAATTATCAAATTAAACATCAAATGTCTTCACAGTAAATTTTCTCTTTTATTTTCTTAAATGAAATTACCTGCGTGTCCTCTAGTTGATGCAGCATGAAGAGAGGTCCGCTCGTCTGGTTTTTCGGAGTCGAGGGCAAGCAAGGAAGCGACTTCAATCAATTCAGTAACCACATGAACGTGGCCTTCCTTGCAAGCAACAAAGAGGGCTGTTTCATAATCCTGATTAACCTTGTAAGCAATTCGTAGGTCTCTTTCCAACAACACCTTCACAACAGTCGAATGTCCTTCTCTTGCAGCTTCGTGCAGGGCAGTATCCCTCTTACTATTGACGTAGGAGAAGATTTCAGGCTTGATTCTCAAAATCTCAGACACGAAATCTGTCTGTCCAGCTCTTGCAGCCACATGTAGAACTGAATTCTGGCTGGAACTGGTGACTTGCTCCAGAACATCAGCACTCTCGTGTATTAAATCACGAATTGCATTGATATTTCCCAAATGGGCAGCCTCAAAAACTCTCGAGTCCATGACTTCCCTCTGTTTTGCCATTCCCATCCTCTCCCAATTTATGGTTATGATTGCATAAAACTGCACGGAACTGAACAACTTCGGCGATACAAGAAGAGTAGTATCCTGCGGCTACACCGTACTTCTTCATGTTTTCACGGCTCTCATTTTTCCCCTCATGGTTGTAATGGCCTTATTTGTTTCTGTGGTTCTAAAGCTTAGACTATACTATTCACTTGACTTTGGGAAGTATATGGTAACAACGATGAAGCTTCCTTGTAATTGCATTTGTTTCCCCGTTGCTTCTTGTCACCTTCCATAAATAAATGTCTCTCTTTTCTTACAAAGCTTCTCTTCTATTTGGTTTCGTCTTCTATTTGGTTGCAAGGAAAGTAGAGCGCATACATTTTCTACATTCATTCTTTTTTTTTAACAAGTGTTTTTTTCTCTTTCCATTTAGTTGCTTATTTTATTGTATATTATCCATTTTAAAAAGAAGTTTATTCAGCTAGTTATTTATTTAATAAGTGTTATTTTCTTTATATAAATAGATGTTTGGCAAAGGTTTTTTTTAATATGTATATTATATATTTTTTAATCTTATAATTATTTGTGAGTCTAGTTGATTCTTAGCATCCAATTATATATTGTTCCATATACTTAATCTCTAGTCTTTTAAAGTGATGACATTTCATTCCATTCGTTTCTATTGCATTCTCTATTTTGGAATAGCTATCATATTGCATTTTACAATTTTTCATTATCTTTATTATTCATCTATTGAACTTCTTCCTGGTATTGGTATCTTACATTTGTTAGTCTCATTGACAAATCTTGCACGGTATTAGAGGTTTTCATATTAGATCTTAGATGGTATCAAATCTTTTTTACTGATCCAACTTATGCTTGTTTCTATCAAGGAATACGGGATCCTTTTGCAGTTTAATATTGTAGGATTGCTTTTGGTAATTAGCAAGTAGGTGGGAGCTTATCATTGTGTTCATTGTGTCTTTAAAGATTGTTTTTATCTTTTCGTTTCTTGAAGTTAGACATTAGAGGTTAGATCTATGACAATTTGAAGATGAAATGTGCTTCAATATAAAATAACAACAAAGTTTGATGCATTTTGCATAAGATACAACCCTACCATTACATTTTAGAGTGCCCTAAAATTCTAGAAGTGCCTATTCATTTGTCAATTTTCAAGCACTTCTATTGAGACTTGATAGAATTTTTTTTTCTTATCTAATCTATCAAAAGAAATATTTTAAAATAATTTCTTTATAATGGACTGGATCAACATAATAATGCCATTTTACTAATTCGTAAACACATAAAAAATAAAAATATATTCAACTTATATGAGTGGATATATATGTGTAAATGGTTGATCTAGTTTTGAAGGGTGTTTAATAACAAGTACAGTAGTAGTAATTCCATAACCACTTTTATCTACATAATAGTTTAAGTATGGAAGGCCACTTTTATGTTTTCAGGTTACATTCTAAATGAAATAGAAGATCAAGAGTTTTAGACACATTCAAACTTTTCAAAGTCAAAATTTGAATAAGAGAGGTATCACTTTCTCGTTTCCGCTAAAATTCCTTCATATTCATCTCGTCTCCCGCTGGTTATGCTTGTCATGGAATCTCTCCACCTTTAGCTTCCCACACCCTCACAATTTCTCCGCTCCTTCCTTGCCAATAGATGTGAACATGAAAGCCTTGCTCCGACAATACACACGCTCAATGCAATCGACATTAGATGTGACTAGAAAAGCAAAAGGAGTGCATCCAACCATAACCGACCTAATCTTAGTGATAAAGAAGATGAGTTTCACCAATACATTGGAGGTGCAAGGATAAGCCAATAGGTAAATAAAGGAATTAAATTTAACATTATATAATGTGTTATATTAATGTATAGGTCTATACACATGTATCATTGTATTATATAATTTGGTACATGTTTTTTTGTCAATTTTCTTCATTGTTAAGATATCCTGGTATTCAAATGCATCGAAATTAGAAATCCATTATTTGTAAATATTATGTAGAAAAATTAGAAGTCTATACAACTTTTTGAGTATAGAACTAATTGCATATACTTAAACTTGTTATTGTACATATTTTTTCTCCTTTTAAAAAGAAAACAATTAGAAGCCTTAACCTTTCTATTATAAGAGCAATTACAGGTGAGCTTGTTATGTCTTTGCATCAATGTTGTATGGATTTTTTAAATTTTGTAATAGTGCTCCAAAGAGAATGCAACCTATATCAAAGAACATAATAATTAGAAGTATATGGCTTTATGATAGTGTACAAGTAATTGCATATACTTACACTTGCTACTGTAAGTAGTTTTTCCCTATTAAAGAAGAGAATAATTAGAAGTCTCGAACTTTATGAAATGTCTATAATTTAACAAATACAATTTTAAGAATTTAATACTTCGTTTTTGTGGGATATCTCACTATGTTTTAATCCCTGTCTCTCAATAGTCATTTAAATATATTTCAATAAATAGAGAGAAAAAAGTAAAAAGTACTCTCTTAAAACTTGAGCTAGATATATAGCATATCATCCCCAAAATCGTTGTTAATAGTGATCAATTCATACACAATTGTAATCATAAGTTTTTCACCATTAGGTTACTCAAAATCCAAAACAGGATGATAATATTGATCAATTTGCACATACCTACATATCAGGACAACATGTACAAACTAAAACCTATCAGCTTAATCTATGAGAGTTTGGTTCTATTTACACATTAGAGATCACAAGACAATGAACTTGTATAAACCAATATCCCCAAAAAGATTAGATTTTACACACTCCTTTGAAAATAAAAGAGAAAATGAACACGAATTTGTATAAACCAGTGTCCCCCAAAAGATTAGATGCTACATACTCCCATAAAAGATTAGGTGAAAGGAGGAGTATATAAATTTTCTATGTGTAGATGCACAAAAACAAAAAACCTATGAAGGTTGTAATGATAGTGTACCAATTTTAGAATTGAATTTCCTTCCATAGATGACACGGGAGGTAGTACAAGGTTATTGGACAAGTACAAGTGTTGTACGAACCTATGGATTCATCGATAGGCTCTAGGGTATGCCATTGCTGATAACAAGCATCCCACTTTGACCTTGGTTAATAGCACAAAGGGCCAATGCCCTCCACCATGCTTACTCCCATGTCCTCTCTCCTTACAAGATGCCAACTCCCATGAAGTCCTTACAAAGAGAAAGCATTCCATCTTGGTCATTTAATGCCACATGATCAATGGCTAGAGATGACATCTCAATTATGTAAGACTAATTATTACATCATCCATAATAGTTTTTTTGCCTTCTATAACTTCAATACAAATACATACATGCATTCAAGTTAGAATGATTAGTTTCTTCTCTTGGAGAGAATGCCATTTATAGACCATTTGGACAAATCAAAATTGTTTTCATTCTAATTTTCTTTTTTGGTGTGTGAATGAATGCCATTTATTATTATTTTGATTGCCATATGACTTCTTGTATTTGAGTGTATAAGATTCAGTAGATTATGGTTTGTCAGTAAAATCACTTTCTTCCCAGCAAGAATATTGATGGATATTGTTCATTTTACTTAATAGGGTCTCTCTTTTATATGCCCTGACTAGCCAAGGACCCTACCATAAGCTCTTCATTTCATGGTAGGCTTTCAATGATTTGATATTTGTCTAACATCATAGAAATGATAATTGTTCATACCCAAAAAGATCTATTCTCATTTATAAATAGATATGCCTTGAATGAAATAAAATCAACAATTATGAACATTGCATTGTTGTTTTTGATTAAGTTGTTTATACATTGCTTTCGTACTGGGATCAAGAGTTGCTAGACCCAATGAATCTCAAAGAATTAATTTTTTGAGCTTTGTTTTCTTATCATGCAATAAAAATATTGCAGAGCTGTTAATCAAAAGAATTATTGTGTAGAAAACTTCCATCAACAACTCACAAATTATTTCTTTCATTTAAAAAAGATACAAACACACACATGTATGTGAAGTTGCTACTTAAGTTGCAGGAATATTTAACTTTCATAGATTAACCATATAATTCAAATTACCCATTACCAATTATGTTGAAAAGTTAGAAGCATTAGTATGAAGGTTCATCACCCAAAGTGTTTAGGATCAACAATAAGATTTCTTGAGTTCAGGGTTGAAATTCATTGAAGCAAACTTCATGTAAAAATGTATGTGTAATAGTAAAAGGTGAAAGATGGTGATGTACAAAAGGCAACCACTAGCACAAAATCTAAAGCAATGACAAAAGAAGGTTATCACCAAAAGATTATTTTAGTATCAAGACCAAGTCATGTTTGGCATTGATAAATTCAACACAAGCTAGGGATGTACTTGCTCTCTTGCAAGTATTGGCAAACTTAACCCTCTCTCTTGAAAGCATTGGTGAATTTGGTCCTCACTACTCTCTTGTTCAAATTACCCCAGGCTCATAACAATCCCATTCCATTGAAGTTGATTTGGCTCTTTGAAAATTTAGGGAAAATTATTTCATGATTGAAATATATCCAACCAAGGACAAAAATAATTAATCCACATGGCTCTTGCAACACCAGAAAATTCTATTTGCAAATTTGCAATTGTAAAACATTTTTTTTTCAAATTTATGATTGCAAAATATTCCATGAAATTCCAACAAGAAAATTGGAAGTGAAGAATTTGTGCTTGAAGGAGAAGATTTAAGTGTCCCCTAAAGAAAAATGTTTTGCTGAGAGAAACATAAACAAAGACTAAATTGTGGTTCTAGTTTGGACCAATTGGTGAAGTTTTCATTTGCATGCATCAATTTGAGAGCATAAAGGAACTAAAGAAACCAATGTTTCAAATATTAGATCCATAAAAAATTTGATTATAGGTAACCCTATGTTGAATCTAACTCCTTATCCAAGTGCCAAGATCAAAGTCTAGAGTCCTCATGATAATATCTTGAGTTGTGAGTCTACACCCAAGCCTGAGGATGATAAAGCCTACCTTGCTTTGGATCATGTGGATATCATTCCCACTCAATAAGCTTCTCTAAGATGGTACTTTTAAAATAGGCATGGCAATGTTTGTAATATTTTTCTTACCAAGTGCGAAGATTATTAGCTTCTCTTTTTTGAAAATAAGATTGCTTATGCATTTAAAATGGTACAACTGCAAGGTTATGTTTTTAAGCAATTATAATATCAAACTATGCTATGGTGAACAATGCACAAAATAATGTATCAACATAGCTAACTGAAGTGATTAGTAGTAAAATTGCAACAAAATTGCAATGTGGCCATTTAAGATGTCTCAAATTAATCTTCATTGGATGAAAGAGTGAACTTGTATTTCAATCTCAAATTTAGGTTTTTCAAATTTATAATTTTGAGATAGGTCTATTTTAAAGTATGTTGTTGTATGAGTTTTCTTATCAACTTCAATTCAGATGTATGGACATTTCAACTTGAGAATATGTATGATAATAATAAGGGAATTTTAATTTATATACACATTAAATGCATGTGACAAAGAAGGTTTTGGAAGAGATGCAATGGTATTTAGTTTTCTAGGAAATATTATTATATAAGAAAGGTCATTGAATAAGGGAACAATATGCCCTCTTTTCTTTTGAATTAGAAATAAGATTAACAACCTTGAAACTATTTGAAGATCTTGCCTTTGATTCCAATTTTAATGTCATGATAGGTAAAATATTTTTTGAACAATACAATCTGCAATTCATGTATAATCACCATGGTTTGTAATCGTCAAATACTTGAGGATTATAAATTTGAACTAAAACTTATGTGATTGCATTACACCTCAAAGTTACATAGTAGAAGTAATATGAAAAAATATCTTGAGTACTCATTATTATTGATGTTCATTGAGTTTTTCAAAAAATTCAAACAAAATTTCCTAGTTATTTCATAAAATTATGTGTGGCCCATTCTATTTCCTATTTTATGCCTATTAATTGCCTAGAAATGTGATGAATCAATATTATGCAAGCATCCATAATATGGTTCTTGATAGAGGGTCTCATATTATAAATCATAGTTGGGGCCTCTATCAATTAACACTTATTATTGTGGCTATTTATGCTCTATTTTATGCCCAAAAGTACTTATCCCATGTGGTTAGTTTATGAAGGAGCCTCACTTCATGAATGGAAGATTCAAACCTCATCAATTCATACACAACTGCAATAATAAAAATCCAAAGCGCTTCGATGGGTGGATGCTTAAGCCCATTGAAATGAAATTTTAATTTTTATGAAGATTACAACATAACTTTGGCATACTAAGTCCACATAATAAAAAATTTCCATTTTCATTGGAAAATTCAATATATTTATAAACTAACATATATGGTAATTCTACTAAAGATATTAAAGCTTTTGAAAAAGGTAAAACAAAGAACAAAAAAGTAAAAATTCTCTCTTAAAACATGAGCTAGATATATAGCATATCATCCCCAAAATCATTGGCAATAATAATCAATTCATACATAGCTATAATCATAAGTTTGTCACCATCAAGTTACTCAAAAGCTAGGACATGGCAATAATATTGATCAATTTACACGTACTTGCATAAAAATGCTTTAGTGATAATGAAATGGGTGTGGATTTCACCAGTTGAAAACTAAAACCTATCAACTTAATCTATGAAGTCGTAAAGCAGTATGCCCTAGGAATCTATTTGTATAATTAGACTATAAATTAAAAGAAAAAAGAATAATACCGCTTCGATTTCTTAAAAGGAGAATCCATAAAATAGGTCACAAGAATACAGATTAATGAAATGGAAATCATAACTCTATACTAAATTGAACTTGCAAATTTAAATGAGATTAGGACAATCACCACAAAATAAGGAAAAAGGATTTACTCTAGAGAAACCCTTATGTGGAGAGAAGTCCAGAAAATGTTAACTACAATTCACTTAAATCCACAACTCTAATGGCAATTATAGTCCTAGGTTGCTTGGGGTATTCAGCCAATTTGAATCTCAAACAATTCTATGGGAACATCCCCAAAAATTTCAAAACAAAGTGGGGATGGAAAAGGTGGGTGTCCTAGAAAAATACAGAGCGTCATTATTCTAAGTGTCGTTCTTTTCTCAGAGGATTCCTAACATACCAATCTTAAACATTCTTGACATACCAATTTTAAACAGATTTTTCCTAGCTAAACAGATATTTCTTTGGATCTAAAGTATTTATTTTCTATATCCCGTTAAGATGTTTGACACTAAATCACTGTCAGTTTTAAAACGTGAGATAGGTATTCCGTCATATCGATTAATTATTTCAATAATATGTTTAAGGTTTTCATAGGCACATTTCTTAAGTAATTTTCTTACTAGATTGTTAAACTTTAACTCTAATTTTATTAAAAAAAATAATTATTTCATTTGAGATCAAATTAAATTAAAAACTATGGAAATGTTTTCACAGTCACACATTCATTTATTGATAGTTAAAAAAATTAAATACATTTTTAATCTCTTTACAACAACTAAAACTCTAATTTGATTGGTTAACTCTTAGGGGAGAGGACCCATTAGTTGAACATCCTAATTTTACACTTCTCATAATCTTATGTGGAAATTTCAAATCATATCCAATTTTGTACAACAATTTAATTAGCAAGTCTCCTATTTATAACTAATATTCAAGGGCCACATAATCAAATATGATGCCACATCAGCATGCTTTTTTCCAAGGTGTCAAAAACAACCAAAAAAAAAGTTGAGAAAAATGGTTGTGCAAAAGGGATACCATACTTATGTAGTTGATGTGGTATCACATAAATAGTTGCTTTTAACAACTATGGGCAATCATCATCAACATTAACAACTTTAAAATCACAACTATTGGTGCAATGTTGTAAAAAGAAAAGGACATTAAATCAACAAGTGTAGGTATTAAGTCAACAAGTGTGGGTAATAAATCAACAATTTCTATCACAACCATTGGAATGCGCTCAAGTACTGGGTCCTTTCCCCTATATCTCCATTAAAAGGACCTCCATGGACCAATCTCACCCCTCTTCAAGAATCTTCTCATCATCATGTTTTTTGTTGCATTTTCCCTTTTGACAACCATTCTTGTTTACAGTTTCTTCTTCTTGGTCTAAGCTCTTAGGCACAACACTTATTCTTAGATTATCTTTGTACTCAAATAGAATTTATAGGTTTTTAACAATTTTTTCTTCCAAATTCTAGAACGCGAGAAAATTTTCTTCTCTTGACCTCTCATAACCCTCTTGGAGATTTCTCTATTGTTGCTCATCTTTTCTTCTGAGAGGTATTAAGTTTTCTTTGTATTCTTCTTTCTGAAGAAAAGCCCAAACATTGTCTCTTAATTGATAATATTTCAAGATTACTCCATTGATGCTTCCCTTTTCTTCTTGAAGACAATATTTTTTATCATTTTAAATTTATTTACATTTTTTAACTATCAATAAATGAATGTATGACTGTGAAAATATTTCCATAGTTTTACGTTAATTTGATCCCAAATGAAATATTTTTTTTTTATAAAGTTAGATCATAATAACATTAGAGTTAAAGTTTAACAATCTAGTAAGAAAATTACTTAAGAAATATGCATATGAAAACCTTAAACATGTTATTGAAATAATATTACTAAAACCAATGCAATGTATAGAACTGAAATTATAGAAAATATATTTTCTAACTCATAATATAATCTATTTAATGGTGACTAGGAAAAATAAAGTGAAAAGTCAAGCTTACTTTGTTGCTTAGAATATCTAGAGAAAAGTCAATTATAGTGACATTGGTGCCCTCCAGTTACATGGTATGTGGTGCCCCGCAAGACTATGTCGATTGTAGTGAGCGTGTGTATTGTCGGAGCGAAGCTTTCATGTTCACATCTATCGGCAAGGAAGAAGCGGAGATATTGTGAGGGCGTGGGAAGGTCAAGGTCGAGAGAAATTGTGGCCAACAGATTCCGGAATTCGTCCAAATTCGCTCTTTTGAAAAGTCTGCATTTTTCCTGCCTCTCCGTCCTTGGAGTTACGGTGGAGGTCCCCATCTCTTCACGGCGGCGGGGGCGGGGGTGGTAGTGGATGGTGAAATCTTTTATAAATCTTCGTTCTTCGTCCAAATCAACTATCTTTCCAAGCATTACCATGATTAAATATGAAATACCAAAAAGGATTTGATACCATCTAAGATCTAATATGAAATACTCTAATACCATGCAAGTTTTGTCAATGAGGCAAACAAATGTATGTAAGATATTGATGCCAACAACAAGTTCAATAGATGAATCATAAAGATAATCAAAGATTGTAAAATGCAATACAATAGCTATTCCTAAAGAATATTCAATAGAAGTAAATGAAATGAAAAGTCGTTACTTTAAAAGATGAGAGATTAAGTATATGAGATGATATATAAGTGAATGCTCAAGAGTCAACGAGACTCACAATAATTATAAGATAAAATAATATATAATATACATGTAAAATAAAGTCTTTGCCAAAAATCTCTTTATATAAAGAAAATACCACTTATCCAAATAAATAACTACTTAACTAAACTTTTCTATTTAAAAAGATAATATACAATAAAATAAGCAACTAAATGGAGAAAAGAGAAAAAATGAATGGAACAAAAAAAAAAAAAAAAGGAATGTACAAAATGTATGCACTCTACTTTCCTTACAACTAAAAAGAAGATGGAGCAGTGTGAAAGTTTGTCAGGAAATATAAGACACTTGTTTATAGAAGGTGACAAAAGTAACGTGGAAACAAATGCAATCCATGGAAGCTTCAAAGTTGTTACCATATACTTTCCAAAGTCAAGGGAATATTATAGTTTAAGCTTCAGAACCATAGAAACAAACAAGTGTTGCAGGTTAGTGTAGTTCCTGTCCAGTGCTGCAAAGGTGGTTGTGGATTGGTTTTGTTCTAAGAGTGGTAGCGTTGGAGGTCTGTTCATGCATGTAATTGCCTCAAAACCAGGTAAAACTATAATGAATCTAGATCAACCTTTGCTAAAAGTTGTTCAAGTAATCTTATTGCATCATAACAACCTCATATAACTGACCTTGTCTCGAGGGCAATTTGCAAGTATAAAACTCATTAGAATTCCATAACTTTCACTTAAGATTCAAAATAACTACAATATAATTGTCACCCTCATTTGAAAATAAATCTTTTACATCATTGAGAAATATACATAGATATATTCAAATTAATCATAGGGCCTTATATATTTAGAACAATAAACATGAATATCACTATGTGACCTAAAATATTAATGATCTAAACAAATCAAATGGTAAATGAAATAATGTGGGTTATACAAATGAAATTGAAGATTGCTAAAACATTACCATTTTACAAACTGACAATTTAAAAGTAAACATGCCTTGATAAAGTACCTAAATAATAACAACACCATGCTGACCTCTGATTGATTTTGATCTACGAGAACTCCTACACATTAGTAACTACATCATTCTTAATCCTAAGTTCAGTCTCTATTTATTCTTAATCCACATAGACCAAAAACTTATGTTCTTGTTGATAAACTAATTTGTTCCATATAGGTGGAATTTTTAATAAGATCAATATTTTGCACACAATATTAATTCTAAATACTCCACCCTTCATTATATAAGTCTTAGTAGAATGATTAAAAAGGTTCTAGATATACTATATTAAATATTATTTCATCTATCTACTCACTTAGCCAATTATTTTAGAGATGCTACTATTTAAAATATCCCCAAATCAACATCAATAGAATATAATTCTATCTAATAGTGTAGATAATAAATCAAAATATCATAATATAACAACTAAATAAATTGGAACATTAAAAATGATATTTTTTAAATTATGACACCATCGTTAGCAGTTAGAATGAATAAACACATATTTAAAGAGAATCTAATAAGAAACACTAATGAAGAGTATGTAAAGATGTAAATTATTCTATATCCAAATAAGACATAATATACTCTTTATTCATAAATAAACTCATAAATCAGTTAATAAATCTATTTCATACAAAATATAACCCAATCTTGTTAAATCAAAATAACAATAATAGATTTCAATAGGAGATAAGGAAATTTTCATAAACAATGAAATGTATAAATATCTCATTACATATCTTTATACCATGCTTAGGCTTTCTATTGCCATAAGTATAATTCAAACATAAAAGAAAGAGAGATGCGTCCATTGATATCCAATCTGAGTTGCTTCAATTTAGTCCTTCGAATGAAGATGAGAACAAGAATCAGGTGCTTTTTCCGCCCAACCTTGAATCTTACGCTTCCCCGAAATTCTTAGTCAATTAAGAATACCTGACCCTGCACGAATTGCTTAGCAAAAAGAATTTGAAAGACAAGATGGAATCTGGTGCATGCCTAGATGATACATTCAATTTATTTTTCTAGTTCCATTGAGAAACATACAAGATCAATCAAGGATATGGTAGAGAGCATAAATAAAAGAATTCCATCTATTTCAATGGTTTATTCAATTGAATTACTTGACCGAGTATAATGCCATGCATAGCAAAAAAAAAAGATAGTTTGGAAAAACAAACTAGTCTCTCTAGGATTCCATATTTGGAATCCGTCCCGGAAGGTAACTTTCCCCATACACAAGCCTAACTAGCTTGGTTCACATGAATAAAGATTTACAATTTCATAAAGAAGACAATATTTTTGTCTAATAGAAATAACAACATTCTTATTACTTTTGTTCATAGATCAAACACTCTTTCATGGAAGTACATTCACACATATTTGAAAATAATCTTTCATTGATTAACTATCATGCAAATTTGATAAACAAATATAATTTCATTTCCAAACCAAAAAGTAAATCAACTAAGTTTAAAAAGAAGGTGTAGCGCATGTATTAACCTTTTCATATAAATGAGTTATAATGAGTACACATTCTTTAAAAGATTAACTATTGCAAGCCATAATGCGCTAAATGCCGTTCTTTAACATTTACCATGCATGTTCATACTTATTTTTATCAAATGTACCTCATAATGCATTTCCCTATATGACTATTCAAAAGAAAATTAAATAAATTTTTATCTAATCATGGATTGTCTCAATCGAATTCCATTCTAGTATTAAACATTGTACTATTTTACAACTTACTCACTATCCTTTCTAAATGCATATTGACCAAAGAATTGAAATAGATCCTACCTCCTTATGCTCTTGTTACTGGCTTGAGGTGATGGACTTGCTTCCCTCCTCAAATCTGTCTACTCCTCTCTTTCAAGATGGTTCAAAAGCTCTCTGTCGCTCTCCAACTGTCGATTCTTCTACTATTTCTCTCTTCTATATCCTCCCTATCCTTCTTTTCTATCTCTTTTCTAAACTTTCCTCTCTAATCTCTCTATTCTCTCTTGTCAATCTTTTGTCGTTCTTACTATGTTCTACTTCTCTATTCTTCTTCCTATCTTTCTATCTTTTTCCCTCGAGCCTATGCTATTACTTATACTGCTCTCCATCTAAATTAGTTGCTAAAACTTTGGCTTTAACTTAGCCATGACATTGACACCTCTGCTAAACATTCAAGGTTCCCTTAGTTCTAATGATTTACAACTCTTCTTGTTTGCATACTTGTCGATTGGACTGGATTCTATGGTTCACAGATCTCTAACACCTTTGCTCCATGTCTAATCCTTACCTCGACTTAGCTAGAGTTTCGTTTAACCAACTAAGCATGATAACAAACGCAGATCTTCCTACATCTCGGGTTATCTGTCCTTGTCGACACGTCTATGGGTCCTTTGGCCACTGACTGCTATTCTCTGCAGTCGTGGAGAGCTAAGTCACTTACCTCCTGCCGTGGTTTGTGGAATTTAAGTCGACTTCTGCTACCGTGGATAGAGGGACTTAACTGCCAAGTCACCTACCGTGGGTCATGGAAGATAAGTTAACTGCAGACTTTTGCTATATCATGGACACTGCGTGCCAGGTCGACCTCGACTATCAACTTCTAACAATCGATAACCAAACAAACCCACCACGTTTGCTATATAATGCATAAAACATGTTAATAAAAATAATAATGTATTTAATAATATATACATTACATTCAATTTATTAGATGTTAAATTAAAAAGAAAACCTAGTTAAAACATTATGATATATAACTATTTAATTTTATATATATATTAAATGACGGATTTATTTATTTCTATTTGTAAAAATGTTTTAATATATATATATATATATATATATATAATCCTAAATCATATACAAGCATATTTAAGAACATAACATTTCAAATTGAAAAGATTATCTTAATCACTTTAAAATAAGACATAAATTATAAAACAATTATCAAAATTTCATGCATATGAATTCCATATAATTGTAAACACATCAATCATAAATAAAATTATATTTGCATTCTCATATGCTAGAAATACTAAATCATCTTTAATAAGAACGTTAAGTCGATAGGTTTCATAACTCTAAATATCAAACTAATTTTCACTTTTATAGACGAAATCAATGTAACGATTACCAATTACTCATATCATTTTATTCAAAATCATGCATCGACGAAGTCACAATTGCACAAACAAACTTTTCTATTGTGGTGTGTGAGATTCCTCTAGTCTACCGAAGTGCATGAGCTAAAACAACTCTACCTGAGTCCTGTTCTCACCTTCATTTTTGTTCTCCTGTCCTTGCATCACTTGTACTCAATAGTTCATTAGTAATGACTATCCGCAATAAAGATAATACTAGCCATCTAATTGCATATTGCATGAGTAAAGTACATACATCATTTCTTATCATTTGCATACAAACTGCATTGTCATCGAAATAAATGTTCATATTCATTTCAATTTCTATTTATAATATAAATCCTTCATTATTTTCCTAATAACATATTATTGAAAATACAGTTCATGATAGAGTAAGCTAGGAATATCAAATGACAACCTAATCAATAAGCTATTAACCCAAGAATATCAAACTGGTAATCATTTGGCTTATTATGAAAGAAAATAGATAGTAATATAATGATCTTTGATCCATTGAGTACCTCCAAAATTATCAAGTGAAATTGTTTAACATCTCACTCTACATATAGAATATCGACTTAAATTATCACCGTTGTATTTCTAATATTTCTTAGTAAAAATAGAATTAATGTTAATCGGACTGGACAACTTCAGTTTTAGTTTTTTCATATTATAAATAATCATTTAACTTAAATTATCACCATTGTATGTCTAATATTTCTTAGTAAAAATAAAATTAATGTTAATTAGACTGAACAACTTTAGTTTCAGTTTTTTCATATTACAAATAATTGTTTATGCCCATATTATTTAATTGATCATTATATATATCTATATATAAACATGTTTAAGTAAATTTATTCCTACATCGAAATTGTTGACAAAGAGGCTGAAATGCTAAGTTTATCTCTGTTCATGCTAATAAGCTGAAAGGCTAAGTTATCTCTGTTCTTAGTAATAGACCAAAGGATTTTTTAGACATAAGTCATCAAGTAAGGGCCAATAAGACCAGATGCTACATACCTATGTGTTTAGCTGACAAGTCAGTGGGACTAAGGTATAACATCAACAAATTATGTATCTCCAAAATCTGGAAATACTAGTACAATGGGAAGATGTTGCAGCTGCACAAGGGTAAAACCCATACATGATTGTAGCTGCACCAAGGCTTTTTTACTTCCTACAATTGAGTTAACAATCAATGCACAATGTTTTCACAGTCTATAATTTGAGTAAAGAACTTGGGGAAAATTCTGAAATTGTCTAAAAGATGAAATATCTATTACACATGATTTTCCAACAGCTCTATTTTTAACTAAGTTAAAATTAAACAATATTCAAGAAAATTGTATGCATTGGTTGAAGAGAAGCTTCTATCTCATAGATTAAAACTCAGAATTGATTGTATCATCTACATACAATAGATTGTTAAAAGGCTTCAAATTGTTTTAAGTAAAAACAAATCGTTATTACAAAACTAAAAGTCTGAAACTTATACCAATACTCCCCTTACCCATACAAAAATAAGAAGGTTGGAAAATATTTGAGTTCTCACTAAAACATAAAGGAAAATTATTTGTAAGACATGTTGAAACTGCAAATATCACTAAAAACATGTATGTAGACTGTAGAAGAATACAACTATGCAGATGAATAACTTGCTGAAAAAGTGTTTGGCAATCTCCAATTGACTACAATGGTTTGGTAGGTTATGAAGAATGGACTTCCTCATGTCTAGTCTAGAATGAGAGGGTTGATACATAGGAACGAATGTTCATTGAAACATAACAAACATGTTTGTAGTGATCATGACTACATTTTTTTTTGAAAAGGTTGTATAAAACTTAATTTACATTTTTTGCAGTGTGAATTATTTTAGCAAATGATTTAAAGAAATGAATGCAAACTGTTTGACATAATGTGTTAGTATACATTTATGTAAAATATGAAGCTATCATGACAATTGTTTGACAAAATGAATTAGTAAATGTTAATACAAAATAAGGAAGTTTGTATTCATATGCAAAGGAAACTTTTCAAGAAGTATCCTAGACTAGCTAAGCAACTCTACTAGACATGCATGTAAAATGTATAGGAGTAGCAAGGTATGTGAATTGTTTGACAAAATACCTCAGAGAAATGTGATCTTGCAACATTAGTAGTAAATATTTATAAGCAAGGAATTATGAATTTCAATACGTTGGAACAAGATATTATTACTTAAGTTAAATATGATGCAATATCAGTCAAGAGACATGGGGCGATGCCTGGACATCTAGGGAAGGATAACAAATGAACTACAAGTGAAACATGTTTAGATGCATTTATAGGCTAAAATATAATGGAAAAAGTTGTATGAATACACTACCTACTATTACAAGTCAGGAGACAATTTTTTAACCTTTCAGTCAAGCAATATAAGTCATTGGAGTAAGATATTATTATTTTTAAGTTAAATATGATACAATATCAGTCAAGAGACATGGGACGATGCTTGCAAGTCTAGGGAAGGACATGTTGCACATAGCAACTTCCGAAGCAACAACACCTATCTCTTCCATAATGGTCATCTTGCTGAACATAATGTAAGTATAACATAGAAGTTACCATGACCAAATAGGTGCCTTCCTTACCTCACACCACTTATCAAAAGTGAACTCAAACCATAAATACAAACTGCCAAAATAGAACCCTCCATGACTCTTACACCGAACTAGAAATTGACATAGTCATAATAGAAAATTTTTGTCATAATCTCAACGTAGCAACCTATGACACTAGTTCCCAAAAATTATTAGGACTTCCAAAGTGGAATGAAAAATAAAATAAATAATTAAATTAACATGTTTGGACTAAAAGGTTGAGACAGCTTAATCCCAACATTCTCCCACTTATCGAAGACTTGTTAAGAGTCAAAACACTCTGTTATCTACTCAAGGCCCCAAGACCCATAGAACCAGCACACCATATGAACTTCTCAGTGCTCACTAGCTTTGTTAGTGCAACAACAATATTTGCCAAAGTATCAATTTTCTCCAACTTCACCTTTCCATCTTCCACCATATCATGAACAAAATGAAACTGTACATCAATATGCTTTGTTCTGGCTTGGAAAGTAGGATTCTTTGCTAAACATATAGCACTCAGGCTGTCACAACATATAGTAATTTGTCCTACATCAAAACCGATATCCGAGCATAATATCTTAAGCCAAATAGCTTCTTTACAAGCATGAGTAGCTACCATAGACTCAACTTCAATTGTAGAAAAAGTGACTGCAACTTGCCTCTTACTCATCCAAGTCACTACACCACCAAACATCATGAACACATATCTGCTAGTGGGGCTTCTGCTGTCAATGTCACCTGCCCAATTAGAGTCTAGACATACCCATGAATAATATGAGAATGCTGAGGTCTAGTAGGATTACCATGGAAACATAGGGAATACTCGAAAGTACCCCAAAAATATTTGATCACTCTCTTCATTGCATCCCCATGCACCCATCCAAGATTAGCCATAAACCGACTAAGGACTCGCACAACTTGTGCAATGTATGGCCTCGTACAGACCATAGCATACATTTGGCTACCAACAACACTCGCATAAGGAACTCTAGTCATGTCCTCCATCTGAAAAGGAGACTTTGGATAGTCTTCCACATAAATTTTTGTCCCTTCTAGAACATGAACAACTAACTGTCTGCAATTTGTTTTGTTGATTCTCTCTAACATAGAGTTCACATACTTTCTTTGGCTGACCCAAAGCTTTTTGTGAGCTCTATCTCTTTTGGTCTGCATTCCTAAAATGTACCTACCTACACCTAGATCTTTCATCTCAAATTGTGTTGACAACTGATACCTCACAGAATAAGAACCTGAATTAGCCTTAACCCAAATAAGCTCATCCTATTGTTCCAAAAAGATGACCACCTTAGATTGCACAACCCTATTGTAATCATCCTTTAAGTCTCATGAAACAATAAAAGATTCAATTAACTTCCAACGAGAAACAAGAATCACACTCGAATAATCCACCCAAAAATAATTAGAAACAAAATTACCCCAATGAGATTTAAGAACTATCATAAGGTCAGACCAATCTCCAATACTAGTCATAGCTGGCTACCCATTCCAAACCTCCTCCCAAAATTTTAGCCTTACGACCATTGTGAACAAGCCAAGATAAATCAGGTAGAATAACAGACCGACGTGAAGAAATAAAGTTCCAGATGGATGACCCCTTAGGGAGGTAATAAGTAGTGAAAATAATTTTCCTATCCAAACCAAACAAATATTTAAAAAACATAATTTTGGACCATGTCAAATGAGGAGCTTTATATAATTTCCACACTAGTTTTGCTCCCAAAACAAAATTCTAAAGCTATAAATCTCTAATCCCCGCACCCCCTAATTTCTTAGGGAGACAAATATTATCCCAAGAAAGAAGACGGATACAAGATTTCCCCCCCACATAGTCATTCCAAGGGAATTTCTTTAAAACCGATAGTAGCTTAACAATAAAATTCTTAGGAGCTTTCAAAACAAACATGAGGTAATTCGGGATAGCATTAAAAAATGACTTAATCATCAAAATATTACCTAAGAAAGATAATCATTTGTGCTTCCAAGACAAAATCCCAATAAAAATAGAGGAAATAAGTTTTTCCCCAGAATTATGTTTTTTCGAACCTCCAAAAAAAGGAAGTCACAAATATTTGCAGGGAATAGAGCTAGTCTAAAAACCCCAAAATTGAGATAATTTATGTTGAAGCATACGAGGAACATTTAAGAAAAATATTGTAGATTTAGCTTCATTGACTAATTGACCAGATGCAGAAGAGTAGTTTGAAATCGCTTACTTAATAATCTTAGACTCAACAATTGAAGTGTAACCAACTAGTAAAGTATCATCTACAAATAAGTAGTTAGTTTAAGGGGTCTAAACATTTGAGATCGAAATTCCTTTCCAAGACCCCCAATGAGTCTATCAGCATTGATGACTTTTCTTAATTCCTCAACCATCATAATAAATAGAAATGGAGACAAAGGATCTCCTTGACGAATTCCCCTAGAGGAAGGGGAAAAACCACAAGGTGAACCATTGACTAGAACAGAGAACCTAGCAGAAGAAAATACATGCCAGAATCCATTTGATCCATGAAGAAACAAAACCAAATTTCCTCAAGATTCCACTTAATAAATCTCAATTGACCCTATCGTACGCCTTCATCATATCAAGCTTAAGGATCATCGCTGAAATTGGGTTGCTTTAATGGGTGGTAATATCTAAATAAAATTCCAGCATATGCTACTATTCCATTGATGGGTGAAATTATTATGGTAATTGATGAAGTGAATGATATAGACAAAAAACTTAACCAAGTTTCACTAGATATTGTAATAAAGAATATCTATTTTGGACCTAGTGAAAGTGTTAATGATTCTCAGACCATGCAATTTGATGGCACGTGTTCTATATAAGTTTCAAGGGCTATGATTTTCTAATTTTGGTTAATGGTGAAATATTTAAATATGATTTCATGCTGACATTCAAGTGGACAAATAATATTATAGAATATGAGACACTAATGCTAGATTGAATATTACATAAACACATGAAATAAAATGCATCAAATTCCTAGGATTCTTATAGTTCATAACACTATAGATAAAAATATTTATAGAAAAAGTTCTTTCCCCCTACTGCTCTTATTGAATCAGGCCTTGTATTCTCTTTCTTTTTTAATACAAGGGTGCTGCCCCTCTGCAACTATTTACTTATTAAAAAAATAAAAAATTTAATAGAGAAATGGATAATACTCTAAAAATATATAGAAAGGACATTTGGGACACAATAGAATTGTTCGATGCATATAGCATGAATAGATCAACACGCAAATAAATGGAATAATAGATGCTATAATTGTTGAGGCATTTGAGTTTCATCTATGTTCAACATCTTCTCAATATAAACTCATTATTTAGATCTTAACAAGGCCTAAATACCTACCAATTTCCACAACTAGCAAGTATCCATGAAAACTAACATATTTATAGTTTCCTAAACTACATGGAGAAGTTTGACATCCAAGTAAATAATGACACATATATGGTAGTACATTTTAAGGATAGAAAATAATTTTTTCTTGATATTAAATTAGTTTAGATAAAGAATAGTGCAAAATTTCAAAAAGGTTGATTGAGCTAGAAATTGGTAGTGAAAATTGCTACAAAAATAGAGGTTTGCCAATTAATAAAATGCAATCTAGAAAGTGTGAACTTGGTCATAGATTTTAATTGAAAGATGGTCTACATAAGAAAAATGTTAAAAGTAATAGAGAAGAAGATGCTAATAGAATTGTTAAAGATATTCAAAAAAATATTATTCTTGCTCATATGATGAGTTGAAGCATATAGGAAGGACCTCTTTGTATGAGCTATTCTACTTTAGCTAGATGCCACACCATTTCACCAAAAATAAAAGATCCACCAATCCTAACCTTTCCATAGAAATACAAAAAGAATTGATGAAACTAAAAGAAGGGGTATTGTTAAACCAATTAGACACTCAATGGATTTCAAAATTTATCCTAGTTAGGAAAAAGATTGCAAAAATAAAGTTTTGTGTAGAATTTATAAATCACATGTTTTAAAAGTGCCTCTAGTACTAATTTAATAATTTAATTTTAACAATAGATGCCTTCTCAGAATATAACTAGGTTGTGGTCAAGAAACTCAAGAAACATAAGGGAACTTTATAACTCCCTGGGGCACATATATGTGTATACGAGAATGCCAATTAGAACCAAGAATGTAGGGTCAACTTTTTAAAAATTCATAAAAATTATATTTTTAGGTCTAATATATGAGATAGTGGTTATATTTCAAGGCAATCTAATAACTTAGCAAAGGATATAGAAGATTACCATAAACATTTGTAGAAGATCTTCTAGAGATGCTTTGTATGGGATCTCTTTAAATAATAATAATTACCTAATGTGTTTGGTGTAGAAAAATAAAATAATGGGATCTATTGTGTCCAAGGGTAGAATTAGAATTGATGTAGAGATGGTCAAGTAATTGACCTCATTCCTAGGCCTAAAATAGTGAAAAGAGCTTATTATTTTTTTGGGTAGATCAGTTGTAGTTTCTGCCAAAATTTGTGGAGAAGATCAAGAAAATGTAAAACATTCTAAAGAAATGACTAAGAAACATGTGGAAGGAAGAAACATCAAAGACATTTATTGGTATTCAAAGGGCTATCAGAGAATTGCTAGTTTTGATTCATTCTAGAACTAGTTTGGACCTTGCTAACTATTTCCTTTTTCTTCTTTCCATACTATAGTGAACATGTTATTACAAAAGAATAATTAGAATATGAAGTGGCTAGATATAATAAAAAGCTAATAGAGAACTTTGAAACTATAATTCTAAAATTGTATGGATTATAGTTTGATGTGGAGAGACCCAAGTGGGTTATTTCTAGGACATTTCCAAGGCCCTTTTAAAGATAAAAAGTTGTGCATAAAGTCCTGAAAATTGATTTTGAGTAAAATCTTTGCCAACATCTACTTAGATAAAAAAAATAACACTTATCCAAATAAATAAATACCTAAACTTACTTTTTAAAAAATAGATGATAGACAACAAAATAAGTAACAAAATGTAAACAGAAATTAAAAACCCACAGGAAATAAAATAATATTAAATAGAAAAAGAATGTAGAAATTATATGCTCTCTACTTTCCTTGCAACCAAATAGAAGATGGAGCAGTGTGAAAGTTGCCAGAAAATAGAAGAGTTTTGTTTATAAAAGGTGGACAAGAAGCAGTGCGCAAACAAATGCAATCACAAGGAAGCTTCAACGTTGTTACTATATACTTTCCAAAGTCTAGTGAATAATATAATTTAAGCTTTGGAAGCACAGAAACGAACAATTCCATTACGACACGGGGGAAAAATGAGAGCCGTGAAGACAGGAGAACGGCGTAAGCCACATGGCAGTGCTCTTCTTGGATCGTCGAAGTTGCTCAGTTCCGTGCAATTTTATGCAATCATAATCATAAATTGGGAGAGGATGGGAAAAGAAAAACAGTGGGAAGTGATGGACTCGAGAGTTTTTGAGGCTGCCCATTTGGGAAATATCAATGCCATTCAAGATTTAATAGACGAGAGTGCTGATGTTCTGGAGCAAGTCACCAGTTCCAGCCAGAATTCAGTTCTACATGTGGCTGCAAGAGCTGGACAGACAGAATTTGTGTCTGAAATTTTGAGAATCAAACCTGAAATTTTATCCTACGTCAATAGTAAGCGGGATACTGCCCTGCACGAAGCTGCAAGAGAAGGACATTCGGCTATTGTGAAGGTGTTGTTGGACAAAGACCAACGCATTGTTTACAAGGTTAATCAGGATTATGAAACGGCCCTCTTTGTTGCTTGAAAGGAAGGCCACATTAATGTGGTCAATGACTTGATTCAAGTCGCTTCCTTGCTTGCCCTCGACTCCGAAAAACCAGACGAGCGGACCTCTCTTCATGCTGCATCAACTAGAGGACACGCAGGTAATTTCATTTAAGAAAATAAAAGAGAAAATTTACCGTGAAGACATTTGATGTTTAATTAATTTGACAATTTGTCTATTTATGGTGTGGTCAGACATTGTAAAGGAGCTGAATAAGGCGAGACCTGGGCTCGTAGGAAAAGTGGACAAGCAAGGAAGCAGCCCGTTGCATTCAGCTGACCACACGGCTATCTGGAAGTAACAAGAGCGTTGTTAACAGCCGACCCGGAGATTTGCTACATGCTCGATGGCTCTGGAAGGTCGGCTCTCCATATCGCAGCAATGAAAGGACGGCTCAGCGTTGTTCATGAAATGCTGTCCTTCAGGCCTGACTCTGCCGACGTGCTCTCCACGGCCGGTGAAACATTTTTACATTCTGCAGTGGAGGCGAACCAGATCGAAGTTGTCAAGCACGTGGTTGACTTTCTCGACACATCCAAGCTTATCAGGACACAAGACAACGAGGGTAATACAGTTTTACATGTTGCTACCAGGAAAAAACTCAAGCTGGTAAGCGTGCAGAGTGGCCCTCCCGTGCACAGAGATTCTTGCTTTGTCATATAATTCATTATTAATAGATTGAGGTTTTTGCAGATGGTCCGATGGCTGGTGACGTGTACGACTGTAAATGTAAACGCAGTGAACAAACAAGGGCTGACGGCACTGGATATCTTGGAGAAAGAACCGGCTCACTCGGGAGCCATGATAATCGGGGCGGCGCTCAAGGAAGTGGATGCGAAGCGCGCCTACGAGCTCCCCTTGGACCGCTTCAAGCGGGACGACCTCGCTCTTAAACGCAGCGTGAGCTCAATTAATAACCACGTTCGGGCTCAACTTTTCCAAACGGCTGACACGAGCGACCGAGTGAACGGCATGGCAGAAGAACTGCGGCAGCTGCACAAAGAAGGAATTAAAAATGCAGGGAACACCGTGACTGTGGTGGCGTTGCTCATCGCTACCGTGGCCTTCGCCGCGATGTTCACCGTGCCCGGCGGCCTCAAAAATGGCGGCGAGGACGAAGGTACTGCTCTGATGGCGCACACCGTCGCCTTCAAAGTATTTGTAATTAGTGACACTGTGGCTTTATTCTCGTCGTTTGCTATAGCTCTGATTCTGGTGACTGTGGTGCCCTTTCATAAGAAAGTCTTAATGAAGCTTTTGTTCTTCATCAACAAGATTATGTGGGTGGCTGTTGGATACACTGCCTCAGCTTTTTTGTCTGCAGGTTATGTGGTGGTGGGGCCCAAGAGTCTGTGGGTTGCAATTAGCATGTGTGTTGTTGGGGCAGGAAGTATGGTGTTTATGTTCTCTTCTCTCGCCTCGCTCGTTGCCGCCCATCAGATGAAGAAAGCCCGACTCCGGAAGAGTAAGAAGCGGAGAAATGGTGAGCGAGTGGCAATCGTAACACACGTGGGAGAAGATGAATATGAAGGGAATTTAGGGGAAACGAGCCAGAGATTTCCTCGGAGACGTAACCATTCTTCTTCTGACTCAGACTTTGAAAGCTCTGAACAGGACGGCTTCCATCCTATCAAAGCCACATCAAAACTATCAATGGCTTTGATAACTTCTTCGCAACTTTCTCTTTTGAAAAGTCTCTACCGTCTCTGTCTTAAAACTCACGGTGGAGGTCCCTATCTTTTGAAGGGTGAAAATGAAATGACTAATATTCTCCTTTATCTGTATAGTACCACTATTCTCGTTTAGAATTGCTATTCATTCATCTTAATTTCCAAGTTTGAACAATGACAAATAATAATTTAGAAGATTTTTGAAAAATAATTAAATTAGAGTATAAATTTTTTATGTTTGAATATTTTATTAGATAATAATAGAGAGTAGAAAATATTATTCAAGAGTCTCTCAATAAATGTTTCAATAATTTATTTGAAAACTATCATTATATGTACAACTATTTCAACTTGGAACCTTGCTTGTGTATGTTCTCTAACACCTCATAATCTGCTTGAGATCACATGTCTAAAGACATGAACCACAAAACATAGAACAACTCCCTAGTTTTCGATTGAGCATTATGAATGTAATTAGTAAAGAAGACTAGATCATAAAGTCTCTCAAAAACTTCAAGTGATCTTTGCCATGGATCAAGATAAGGTTAACTACAACTTTTTCTTTAGCCCCATATTAAGCTCTAAGCAATTGCAAATTTTGTCATACCATGTCTAGTTCTAGAGAAACCCCTTCCATACCAATTAATTGAAGCACATTTTTTGTTTGTATCCTCCTCAATTCTCTCTCTACCTATACTTTCTTTAGCAACTAAGCCTTTCACAACTAACACTATCTCTGTATTACAAAAGTGAAATGATAAGAAAACTTAAAAGATCTTGAGGCAAATCATTGTATTGGCAACCATTGTTTCAAGATCACTATTAATCCTCATGAATAGTAGCCCTTGACTGTAAAGATCTAGTTTTTCAACTCTAGGAATAGTGGAAGGATGTGATTCCATATGAATCTATTGAAATTAATAGATTTTCATTAATTCTTTCATCATTAACAAGTAGTCAATAGATTTTATTTTTGTGAATGTATATGAAGTTTAATATGGAGTGTTAAAAACTAAATAAAATACAAGAAATATAAATAGTAGTAAAAAGTATTAAGAATATTTTTATAATACCTTTTTTAAAAGTAAAAGAAATTAAATCACTTAAATATTTCTAGAGATTTATATATTACAATTAATTTTTTAACAATGCTAAAATAAAAAAGAAAGGAATACCTATGATAAGGAAGATGAACAATTAATGATTTATTTTTGAGGAAGACTATCTATGGGGTTTTATAAAAAATTTAGCATGGAGAAAATGATTGTTTTCAAGATGAAAAGGGGAGCAATAATAGAGGTAATAGAGGCAAAGAATTTGGAAGAAAGTGAAATTTTTTATTTGACTGATAAATAATTTAAGAAAATTTGACTACGTATATGAAAATAGAAAGGGAATCCAAGAGCCAATGTTGTAGATAAGAGCTTAGATCAAGAAGAAGAAACTATAAAGAAGAATGGTATCCAAAAATTTTAAAGTGTGATATAAGAATTATTAGAGAAGAAAAATGCAACATTAGAATTTTAGTTGTAACAAAAAAATAAAAAATTGTATTTAAAGTTTTTACGCCGAGAGCTGTAACCTACAATGGCATTATATAGGGGTCATCACTAGTAATGGTGTAAGAAAAAAGAAATGCTTTGTATTCCTAGGGAAGTAAAGATTAACCTAAATTGTCACCGTCCACGCTGTCAACCCAAGCTATCATCAGCCGCAACCCCATTGAAACCCCAATGAGAAGGAAGGAAAAAAAATAAAATTGAAACTGACGATAATGGAAAAACAAAGAATTGTTTGACATTTTGGCTATTACAAATGCATGTAGAAGGAAGTGCAACAGTCTTAATGCATGGAAGCGAGAATATGAGGGGTTATTGATGGTAAAACATTTCAAGTGACACACATCAAAATGTAACGAAAAAAAATGAATAGTCACCTGGTGTTTTTAAAAAGCTATGGGTTTCATCATTTCACATTTGAATTGCAACAAACAATCATGCTCCACCAGACGAGTGTCCATGACTTCCATTAAATTTTCATTTCAGCATTGCATTGCTTCTCTTTGTATCCCGAATACTATTGTTCTTCTCAATGCAGGTGCCATTGTTGACCACCTAACAGTAAGTACATTTATTGGGTTTTTTAAATTTATAGGAGAGATAACTGTTAACACTGATTGTAATAACTATGGTTGCAGAATAAATAGATAGACATGTTTGGCTGCATGGTAACACATCCTAAAACGGTGCAAGTTCTATCGCATGGGCTACTAGGTCACAGGAAAGGCTCCCTTTGACACCATTGACACCATCTCATACTCTGATGCTCTTGAAATGCATGTTTACAATATTGTATTACGTATACTTCTAGATATTTGTGCTGAAGATTATAGGACAAATTTTCATTTCACAAGTAAAGGATTAAATAGCAGGATTGAAACCATTATCATATTATCTCACCATCAATTTCCCTTGACTTGTTCATAGCAGATCATGCACCACACTAGCCATCTTTGAGAGAGGATATGGATCTGACATTGCATTTTATATTATCTTACACTTCTTGTTTTTCATTTTTAAAACATAATTCGCATCTACAGTGTGAGTTTCAAGGTTTCCAAAGGAGCATCTATTGGATGTGGTTCCACCCTATTCTAGTTGCACCAACAATTTCATTTTGAGGGCGTCATCCAGTAACATGCTTGAAAATTGTAAGTGCACTGGTTTTACAAAATTGATTATGCTTTGATGCATGTCCATGCTCTATTTGAAAGCTTCCATTTTAGCACAGGCAGGAAGAACATTGTCAAGGAATTTTGGTTTATACCTGCCAATCCCATTTGTGTAAGTTTTATAGCCATTTAAACAAATCCATTTTCTACAATTCTTGCAATCATTAAATGATTCCATCCACATCTTGCATGCATGTCTATCAGAGAATTTCTAACTATAATTTTTTTCAAAAATATTTGTACCATTATTCTTAGATGCCCCTCCATGCCTAATTCAAAAGCTCGTATTTTCACACGAGGGAGAATACTGTGAAATAATTTGGCTTTATACCTGCCAATCACATTATTCTGAAAGTGTCAAAAGACTTTTCAACAAATATTACAAGCATTGCATTCCATGAGATGACATCTCCTGAGCCTTTGAGGTATTCTAACAAAAGTATACTATTTTGGATTATCTTCTTCACAACCAACATTTTCTTCAATTGATGGAATCACATATAACTTTTGACAACCAAAACTTAAATGTTTTCTGTATATCATTCATTGAAACATTTTTTAATGTTGCATTTATGTGGTACTCCCCATTACTGTGTCCAAATACCAAAGATTTAGAAAAATCAGAAATCATTTTTATATTTTTAAATCTTAAATACAAAATATAATGTTTCTAATTTCAAAAAATCAAAATTAATGCCTATACAAATAGTGCAAAAACAATGTTTTAATTCTTAATTTTCAATTTAAAATGATAAAAAACAATTTATATTATTCTAAATCTTAACACAAAAATATAATTTTTCTAACTTCAAAAAATCAAGATTGCATGTCTATATAAATGGTGCAAAAATAATATTCAATTTAAAAAGATCAAAAAGAATTTATATATTTCTAAAATTTAAAAATCAAAATTATAATGAGTTCAAGTTCTATTTTATAGAAAACATTTAAAGCTACAATTAAAAATGCTAACTTTCTATTTTCTATGAGTTGTTTCCCTCTACAAACATAAACATGCTTAAGTTGATCAATATTTAAAAAAAGGATTGTTATTTGAGAAATATTTATCAATAGAAAACATTTAAAGCTACAATACATTGAAATAGATGTTATCATGTTAGCAATTATAAAGAGTTGAAGTAATATTTTATAGGAAACATTTAAAGCTACCATTAAAAATACAACTTTCTATTTTTTATGGGTTGTTCTACAAACATAACCTTGCTTTTAAAGAACTATTTTTATCTTTCAATGGTGTCTTAGAGGAAAGTTTATATATCTATTGTGCCTTTTACTATGGATAACAATTATAAATTATTTTTAGAATAGATATGTATAGTTGAATTGTTTAACACTATTGATTTAATAAAAATAAATAAAAATCTTAATTTTCAATTTAGAAAAATCAAAAAATAATTTTTGTGTAAAAATTTTAAACAAAAAATATAATGTTTTTAAATTCAAAAAATGAAAGTTACATGCATACATGTATATATATAATGTTTCTAAATTTAAAAAAATCAAAATTACATAAGACACAAATATTTTTGAAATGACATATATTTTTCAATTTGTAATTTAGTCAAATAAAAAATTATTCATATGTTTCTATTAAAAATAAAAATATTATATTTCTAAATTAAAAAAAATCAAAATTGCATACACAAATATTTCAAAACAATTTAGTATGTTATATCACATTTTCTCTCTTTATAGATTATATAATTTTTCATATAAATGAGATTTTTCTATTGATATTTTTTTAATCTCTTAGTTAATTTTATGATATTTAATTATATATTAATAAATTTCAAAATTTATTTATATTTGAATTCCAAAGATTAAAAAAATTAAGCTTTTTAAATTACATTTTATAATTACCCTTTTTTATGCCACAATACATTTAGCACATGGTTGTGTTAACATAGTTTTTATACCACACACACATGTATGTATGTATGTATGTATGTATGTATGTATGTATGTATGTATAGATATACATATAGATATACATGTATATCTATATGTATATCTACACACACACATGCACACACACATATACATACATACATACAATATATATATATATATATATACACATATACATATCCATATATATATATATATATATATACATATTCATATATATATATATAAATATATATACATATATCCATATATACATATACATATACATATACATATACATATATCCATATATACATATACATATACATATACATATACATATACATATACATATACATATACATATACATATACATATATACATACATATATATATATATATATGTATATATATGTGTATATATATATGTGTGTGTGTGTATAAACATACACACACAGATATCTCTCTCTCTCTCTCTCTCTCTCTCTCTATATATATATATATATATATATATATATGTATGTATGTATGTATGTATGTATGTATGTATGTATGTATGTATGTATGTATAAATTGAACTATAAAATTAACTATAAATTGAAATAGTATACCTAATTTACTATGAATCTAACTCAAACTACCATACTAATGTAAATCATAAGAAAACCTAATACAATTCATTACCATTTATAATCTTAAGATCATCAATTTCATTAATTAAGCTAGAACCGTGGTTTCCTTTTGTAGGGTTGAATTAAAACCTCAATGATGTGCCACAAATCAAATTCCATATAAAAGAAACACTTTAAATTTCTATGATATCAATCATAAAAAACTATTTTAAAAGATGTTCCAAAGAAGATTGTCTTCCAAAGTTCTATCTATAGAAAACCAAGATATTTAAATCTTTATTTACCTAATTTGAACCATAACCCTAAAACAAATTTAACCCTAGAATTAAGCTCTAGCTACAAGTTAAATTATAATCTAACAATAATTCAACGCTATCACTAGATTTAACCCTAACCCTAATTAAAGTCTATCCCTAAACATGACCTTAACCCTAATTGAAACTAATACATATCCAACCCTAACCTTAATCTACCCCCAACCTTGATCCTAATTAAACCCTTACCATAATCAAACCCTAATTGTAATTGAACCTTAACTCTAATTACATATAATCTTAACCTAAAACCCTAAACCGTAAACCTAAAACCTAACTCTAATTTAACCATAACCCTACAACCTAACAATAACTCTAAGCATGATGTAAACATAACCCTAACCATATTGTTAATAATAATCCTAGACCCTAATGCTAACCCTAACCATGATGTATACCCTAACGATAATCCATAATCCTAGACCCTAAACCTAGCCCTATCCCTAGGCATGGTGTAAATCCTAACCCTAAACCTAATGCTAATCATTACTTAGACCCTTATGTAATTAAACTAAACCCTAACCCTAACCAAACCATAATTCTAACCCTAAACTTGATCATTTCCCAAACCCTAATCATAATTGAACCCTAACCCTAATTATTTATAACATTAACCCTTAACCCTCAACCTAACTCTAATTTAACTATAACACAAAACCACAACCCTAATAATAATCCTTAGTCCTAATCCTAACCATAACCCAAAACATGTCTCTAACATTAACCCTAAACCTAATACTAACCTTGACCTTAACCATGATGCAAACCCTATCCCTAACTTTAATCCTAACCCTAACCTGACACCCTAATGCAAATTCTAATAATTATGTAAACCTAACCCTAACCATATCACTAAAAACAATCTTAAACCCTGATGCTAATCCTAACCATGATGCAAACCCTAACCATAATTTTATCCATAATCCTAGACCCTAAACTTATCCCTTACCATTATGTAAACCTTAATCATGTCCATAATCTTAGACCCTAAACCATAATGCTAACCATGATGTAAACCTTAATCCTAACCATAAACCTAATCATAATCGTAAGCCCTTTACCCAAGCATAATCCCAATCCAAACCCTTATCATGAGGTAAATAGAATCCTAACCTTAACACTAACCCTAAACCTTACTATAACACTAAACACTAAACCTAGCCTTAATCCTAACATTTTTCCTAAACCAACTTTCTATAACCCTAATCATAATAGTAAACCCTAATCCTAACCGTAATCCTAACCCTAAAAATTAACCATGATGTAAACCCTAACTATAATCCTAAACCTAACCCTACCCATTATGTAAACCCTAAAGAAAATCCTAACCCTAACCCTAACCATGATGTAAACTCTAACCGTAACAACAATCCTAACCATAGCTCTAAACCATAATCCTCACCATAATCAAAATCTTAAGCCTAACCTCAATCATGATGTAAACCATAATCCTAACCATAACCCTAAACCCTAACCCTAATCATAATCCTAGCTCTAACCTTGACCCTAACTTAATCATAACCCTAAACCCTAACCCTAAAAATGATCCTTAGTTCTCACCCCAAAACCTAACCCTAACAATAAAACTTAACCCTCATATTTAATTTAGAATGTTAGTATTAGGATTATTTGTTCAATTAATAGGATTATTTAACCCTAACCCTTATTAAACTCTAATCCTAATTAAACTCTATCCCTAAACTTGACCTTCACCCTAATTGAAACTAATCCTTATCTAATCAAACCTTAATCTACCCCCAACCTTGATCCTAACTAAAACCTTACCATAATCAAACCCTAATTATACAATTGAACCTTAATTCTAATTAACTATAACCTTAACCTGAAACCCTAAACCCCGAACCTTAAACCTAACTCTAACTTAACCATAACCCTAAACCCTAACCCTACACCTTAACACTAACTATAAGAATGATTTAAGCCTAACTGTAACCATATTGTTAACAATAATGCTAAATCATAATGCTAATCCTAACCATCTATGTTAAATATAACAAATATAACCTCTCAAATTTGAGAAATAGTATGTACAATAATTAAATTTAAAATTAATGAATTGATCAATAATAAACTATTTTTAAAGTGAAACCTATAACCACCAAATTGAAGCACAACTCTAAACCTAACCCTCAATCAATCTAACCCTAACCCTAAATCTAACCCTGAACATAGTTCTAACCCTAACCCTAAACCTAATCATGATATAAACCCTAATCCTAGCCATAATCTTAACCATAACTTTAAACCCTAACCCCAAATAAGATGTAAATTTCAACCTTAACCATAACCATATCCCTAACCATATCATATAAATCGTAATCCTAATCATAACCCTAACCCTATCCCTAAACTTCAACCATAATGCTGACTCTTAGCTTTAACCCTAACCCTAATCTTATCCCTAAACCCCAACCATAATCCTAACCCTGATATTTAACCCTAAACCTAACCCTATGCCTAACCATGGTATAAACCCTAACACTATCGACAATCTGAAACATAGCCCTAAATCGTTAGCCTACTAGCCATAATTCTAACCATAATCCTAAAGCCTAACCCTAATCATAATCCTAACCCTAGCCCTAGCAATAATACTTAGTCCTAACCTTAAAACCTAAACCATAACCCTACATCTAACTCTAAACTTAAACCCTAAGCCTAAGTATGATATAAACCTAACCCTAATCATATCCCTAGCCATATTCCTAAAGTATGTGTCTTGGTTCGAGCCTTAAATTTTCTCTCACCCACTTTCTCAATTTTTCTTACCACATAGGGAAATAATACAATTACATACAATTATACATTATGTATTACAACCCTAATCCATACCATGGCCTAAACCCTTACCCTAACCATAATCATAACCCTAATCGTAACCCTAAATCATAACCTTAACACTAACCATAATCCTAACTCTAACCCTAACCATATTAATGATGTAAGTACTAACCTTAACCATAACCCTAAACCCTAATCCTAAGTGTAATCATAATCCTAACCATTAGCCTAAACCCTAACCCTAACCATTACTCTTATCACATAGGGAAATAATACAATTACATACAATTATACATTATGCAATACAACCCTATTCCAAACCATGGTGTAAATCCTTACCCTAACCATAATCATAACCCTAATCCTAACCCTAAATAATAACCTTAACACTAACCATAATCCTAACTCTAACCCTAACCATATTAATGATGTAAATACTAACCTTAACCATTACCCTAAACCCTAATCCTAAGCATAATCATAATCCTAATCATAAGCATAAACCCTAACCCTAACCATTATCATAACCCTAAACTTGACCATAATCAAAACCCTAAACTTAAACTTCTTTAAACATAACCATTAACCTAAAGCTGACTATGATAAAAACTAGGTAAAAATAATCCTAAATCCTAACCCTAACCATAATTCTAAACCTAAATCAACTCCTAACCTTGATGTGAACCCTTACCGTATCCCTAACAATGAACCTTAACTCTAACCATAATACTAATCTTAACCCTATCCATAACCATAATACTGACCATTAAATAATATTTAATATTATCATTAAATAAATTCTTATATATATCTTACATTTTAGTATATGCTTTAATCTTGTAAAACATATATATTTATTAAAAATAGTCTAAATGGATATATTTCATATACCTAGATATATAATAATATAATAATATTAAAATACTATTATATAATTGAACTCAAGAAAAAGATACTATATAATTATATATTGCATTTATTTTATGTTTTCCATGTCGCACGCAATCATATATGTCTTAAATTTTAATTTAATCTATATAAAATACACCAAGAGATATCCTTCTTGAGGTGCCTATTTTTTTTTATCAATTTTATACCCTAAATTGAAATAGGCGCCTCGAGAAGGATATCTCTCAGCGTATTTTATATAGATTAAACTAAAATTTAAGACATATATGCTAGTTAAGTATCAATAAATGAATTAAGAATTATAAAGACGTCTGTATTAATTATAGAGTAGTTTGATCTCAAACAAAACAACAAAAAAAATAAAAAATTGCATCACAATAAAATCGGATTAAAACTTTACAATCTAATGAAGGAAATAGCGAGGAATGAAAACATACTATTGAAATGATCATTAAAATAAAAAAATATAAAGTATGCATTTTTTATTCTATATTTGACTAATATGCTCTATTCAGTGGGTGATCAGAAGAAAAGTGACAAAAGTGAAGCTTAGCGGGTGACCAGAAGTGACTTATGGTGACGGTGTAGCCCTTCCGCACGGAAGTCTTGGTGAAACTCATCTTCTTTATCAATGGAAAACCCGAGTGAAGAAAGGAAGGAGCGTGGAAATTGTGAGCGTGTGGGAAGGTAAAACTCCAGAGATTCCATAACCAATGGAAAAGGAGATGAATAGAGAGAGTTCGAGCAGACTGCCATTTTTGTAAAAGAGCGCCTAAAGTTGTCTATGCAGGAAAATGTTTTTTTAAGATAAATATAAATAACATTTCAATAGCAAAGTTGAAACGAAATCTATCACAAGAGTTGGGTCCGATTGTCAGAATTAAGGTAAACCTTCACTATATAATTTTATTTAAGTACGTCCAGAGGCGTAACACTATAATGGCATTCACTCATTTTTTTCGTATAATTTTAATGATTAAAAATAAAAATAAATAAAAATAAAGACTAAAATCTGAATTAAAATGGAGCTGCTTCTTCTTCTTCTTCTTCTTATTATTATTATTTATTATGACTACACAACGAATAATTTACAAATAAGTTAGAGAATAAAAATCTAAATTAAAAAATAATTTTCTATTATTATTATTTATTAAAAAATAAAATAAAATTAAAGTCTTCATTTAAAAGAAACAAATGTAAATTAAAAAGCAACTTATTATTATTATTTATTAAATGTTAAAAAATTATATTTTTAAATCTACATTTAAAAAAACTTCTAATTTAAAAACTTATGTTTTTAAATCTAAATTTTAAAGAAACTTCTATTTATTTATTTTTTTGCATGCAAATCATTTCCTATTCTAAGATAAGACTCTAAAAATTATATTTTAAAATCTAGATTTAAAAGAAACTTCTAATTTAAAAATTTCTAAACTTCTATTTCTTTTGGCATGTAAATCATTTCATATTCTAAAATATACGACCAAATTCTAATAAATATTAACTATATGAAATTAATTAATCAATGCTAAAGGTAAATATTGTTTTAATTTGATATCTCTTTGCGTCCTCTACATAAATTTTATTTATAAAATATAGGTATGCTAGTTTTAGTTTCTTTTGTATTTCTTTTCTTGGTGTTTTAAGAAGAGAAAATGTAGTATGCACAATTTAATTTAGTCACATTTATGCTTGGAAATCAAGATGATTCAATACCAATGCTAAATTAATATTATATGGAGGAAAATATTTGTAAAATATGCCATTTTCTATTGTGTAGAGATGGGGACCTTCATCGTGACTTTGATAATAAGCAAAAAAATAATATAGATTATTCAAAAGAGGAAATCGGGAGGGTGTTTAGATGTTGTACTCAAAGTCACTTTCCATCTATTAGTTCTTGTATGTTTAAGAGGATGGAAGTTGTCCCTTTTACAAATTTCAAAGACTAAAT